>NC_061120.1:194359799-194389517 GCF_002878395.1 Capsicum annuum
TTCATATATTCTTCTAAATTTGTTTTCATTAATTTTTCTATTAATTGGATATTTTTCATATCCATTTTCCAATATTCTAAATATACGTAATTTATCATAGTTGATGTGTAAGTTTAGTATGTAAGTATTTATAAGAGTAGTTAGGTAAGTGAGGTATGTAATTTATTCTAGTCATAAAATATTTATCAAATATTTTTTCAAATATGATTTTTCTTATATCTACAATTTCTATATCCTTAAGTATATATAAAACAAGTATTTTAAATTTATCTACCATTTCGTCAGATAAATAAGTATTCATTTTTCATCTGATGCTTTTTTCAAAATGTTCCCTTCAATCATACACATAACAAAATGTGATCATTTGAGATTACTATATACAAGATTATTCTTAAATAACATATTCTTCGGTCACTATTAGCATGGTAATCTGGATACTTTTTCCTTAAACTGCGCCTCTATTCTAGTTACTCCCCTATTACGACTTTTTTACCTCACCGATTTCACCTTTAGGATGGCATAGTTCTTAGGGATTTTTCTTCTTTTCCACTTTGCTAATAAACTTCTCAACATACTATTTTTCGAATAATTCTACTATAAAGTAGCTAACATGAACCTATTTTACCATATCATGATTGTTAGGAATTTATGAATTTAGCTATTCATAATCATAAATAAATATACCTGTTCTGGTAGGTTTGATA
The DNA here is from genome assembly GCF_002878395.1 of Capsicum annuum. Lineage (NCBI taxonomy): Eukaryota > Viridiplantae > Streptophyta > Magnoliopsida > Solanales > Solanaceae > Capsicum > Capsicum annuum. The sequence continues at coordinate 194,360,504 of NC_061120.1, forward strand.
ATTCTGATCTTTGTTCATCCATAGATTTTTCTTAGAAATATATCTGTTTTTTAATTAAATATTCAAAAGTTTTTTGTTTACAAAGAAGGAGACTTGCTTCAACACATGAAGACTTGCCTCTAACTGAGCAAAATGCTCGTCTATTTATAACCTAAGAATGAAAGTGTGTATACTATTTTACTTTAAACCTGTCCTAATATATCTTTACACGCTCCTACTTAATAATTACATCTTTTACAAAAAGTCTTACAAAGACAAAAAAGTAATTATGTCAAGTGCCAAAAAGTCAACAAAATTAAAAAGCCAATAGTTCCTATACATTATTTACGTAAAGAAAATCAAGAAAGCTATCTACATGTCGCTTTCATGATTTAATAGCTTGTCTTTTATTTTTCCATTATTGCTCCATTGTTATCTTCTAACTGGTGTCCTTATCTTCTTGGTTGATTTTTTCTTTTATTCTAGCAGGACTTCTGGGATAATATTATCTCCTCCATTACATCTCGAACATTGATGGTCTGGATATTTGTGTCCAATTATCTTGCAATATCTTGTTAACAATCCATCTGAAATAAATCCTTTCCTAATTGCTCTTACAGTAGATTGTTTTTCTGGGTTAAGTAACGTCATTATCCATTGTCTGACATCTTCCATATCTGTTTGTCATAGTTCTCTTGAATTTGAATAAATCATTTTATGGTCTCTTGAATAATAGTTCCATATTGGGTTTCCATTGATGTAATTATTTACTAATTCTTGAATAATTGTAGCTAATCTAATAAGTCATTTATTTGCATAAAAATCAGGTATCTTGATTTTGGGTATCTCTGGCTGCTACACAATATCTTCCGGTATAATTATATCTCTGGTGAATCCTATTTTTACAATTTGTATAACTGGTTTGATCTCTTCGTATAATATCTCGGCTAGTGCAGTATAAAACTTTATATAAAATAGATTTCCTTTGGTTATTCTTTTCTAGGTGGTGAATGCTTTATGTAATTCTTCTATAGCTGTTAGTTCTTCTCCATCTTGGGCACATATGGTATTTAATAATCCATAGTCGAAACATGTTTTTATTAAGCTTGGATTGATTTTGGGTAGTGCGATTAGCTTGTTGTAACCTTGCAGTTTTTGGGTTATATAGTTTGTATTTGATTCTTGGACATTTGTAGCTCTTGGGTTAAGGTTTAGAAAAGTTTGTACTTTTCTTTTGTAAGGGCAAAACAGTTCTTGTCTAGTACATACAAATTATTAGTAAGATAGTTTTCCCTGTTATTCTGAAACATTACTTATATATAAGAAGGAGTTGAGTGCTGAAGCAATTAGAAGTTTGACATGCCTGCTTCAGTCTGTATCATCCCTAATTAATTATTATAAGTTATTTACGTATTAGAAAAATAATAATATTTAATATAAATAAGTAAAATAAATATTTCTGACATGTCTGCTTTAACTGTAATTTTGTGAGATCACCCCTAATTAATTATTATAAGTCATCTATGTATTAAAAAATAATAGTATTTAATAAAAAAAGATCAAAGAGACATAAAATAATAAATTAAATCTTGATGTTTTAAATTAGTTTGACATCTTATATGAGGCCCCCTTAAATTTTTTTTCACAAGTAATTTTTTGTAGTTATTATGTTATATCACTTCTAATACATGTTTGCTTCACGTCTTCAATCGTGATTTTACTATATCATCCCTAATTATTTATTATGGTTATTAAAGCATTAAAAAAATTATATTATTAGTATCCTATAGAAGAAGTCACAATAAATAGCAGAAGCAAGCTGCTCATGATCGACATGTTTGCTTCAGCTGCTTGAATCGTGATTTTACTACATTACCTCTAAGTAATTGTTATAAGTCATTTACGTATTAAAAAATAAATAATATTTAATTAAAAAACTAAAATAAATATTTGTGACCTGACTGCTTTAACTACTTCAATCACAATTTTACTAAATTATCCATATTTAATTATTATAAGTAATTTAAGTATTAAAAAATTAATAATATTTAATAAAAAAGGTAAAATAGACGTAAAATGCTAAATTATTTTTTGATGGTTTAAATTAACATGACGTCTTATATGAAGCCACTTAAAAAAAAATTCATAAGTATTTTTTACAATAATTTTACTATGTCACTTTTAATTAAAAGAATAGAAAAAAAAAATCATAAATCACAATAATTAAGAACTTAATTATTTAAAAAATATAATTGACTATCAATGTCACAAAAGTTTGAACAACTTAAAATATCGCTATGCAAATTTCATCAATCTAAATATAATATTATATGTCTAGCTTAGAATTTATCAACCAAACAAATAAACCTTTTAATTAAATGATAGAATTATACATAATGTAAAATTTTAAAGGATCAACATTGGGCGGTGCGTAGCACAGCGTAAGCCGGCTAGTTTACTTATATATAAGCCGGCTAGTTTACTTATATATAAGAGGGAGTTGAGTGCTGAAGCAGTTAGTAGGTCGACATGCATGCTTCAGCTGCTTCAATCGTGTTTTTACTGTATCACCCCTAGTTAATTATTATAAGTTATTTACGTATTAGAAAAATAATAATATTTAATATAAATAAGTAAAATAAATATTTCTGACATGTCTGCTTTAGCTGTTTCAACCATAATTTTGTGAGATCACCTCTAATTAATTATTATAAGTCATCTATGTATTAAAAAATTAATAGTATTTAATAAAAAAAGATAAAATAGACATAGAATGATAAATTAACTCATGATGTTTTAAATTAGCTTGACATCTTATATGAGGCCCACTTAATTTTTTTTTCACAAGTAATTTTTTGTAGTTATTATGTAATATCACTTCTAATACATGTCTGCTTCGCGGCTTCAATCGTGATTTTACTATATCATCCCTAATTATTTATTATGGTTATTTAAGCATTAAAAAATTATATTATTAGTATCCTATATAAGAAGTCCCAATAAACAGCTGAAGTAAGCTGCTCATGATCGACATGTTTGCTTCAGCTGCTTGGATCGTGATTTTACTACATTACCTTTAAGTAATTGTTATAAGTCATTTACGTATTAAAAAATTAATAATATTTAATTAAAAAACTAAAATAGATATTTATGACCTGTCTGCTTCAACTAATTCAATTGTAATTTTACTAAATTATCCATATTAAATTATTATAAGTAATTTAAGTATTAAAAAATTAATAATATTTAATAAAAAAAGGTAAAATAGATGTAAAATGATAAATTATGTTTTATCCCTAATTAATTAGTATAAGTTATTTACGTATTATAAAATCATCAATATTTAATATAAATAAGTAAAATAAATATTTCTGACATGTTTGCTTCAACTGCTTCAACCGTAATTTTACCATATCACCCCTAATTAATTATTATAAATCATCTAAGTATTAAAAAATTAATAGTATTTAATAAAAAAGATAAAATAGACATAAAATAATAAATTAACTCTTGATGTTTTAAATTAGCTTGACATCTTATATGAGGCTCACTCAGGTTAATTTCACAAGTAATTTTTTATAGTTATTATGTTATATCACTTTTAATATCTGTCTACTTTGCGGCTTCAATCGTGATTTTACTATAACATCCCCAATTACTTATTATGGTTATTTAAGCATTAAAAAAATTATATTATTAGTATCCTATATAAGAAGTCACAATAAGCAGCGGAAGCAAGCTACTCATGTTCGACATGCCTGCCTCAGCTGTTTCAATCGTGATTTTACTATATTAGCCCTAAGTAATTATTATAAATCATTTACATATTAAAAAATTAATAATATTTAATTAAAAAACTAAAATAGATATTTATAACCTGACTATTTCAACTACTTCAATCGTAATTTTACTAAATTACCCATATTTAATTATTATAAGTAATTTAAGTATTAAAAATTTAATAATATTTAATAAAAAAGGTAAAATAGACGTAAAATGATAAATTATTTTTTGATGTTTTAAATTAACATGACGTCTTATATGGAGCCACTTAAAAAAAATTCACAAGTATTTTTTACAATAATTTTAATATGTCACTTTTAATTAAAAGAATAGAAAAAAATATTATAAATCACAATAATTAAGAACTTAAATTATTTAAAAAATATAATTGACTATCAATGTCACAAAAGTTTGAACAACTTAAAATATCGCTATGCAAATTTCATCAATCTAAATATAACATTATATGTCTAGCTTAGAATTTATCAACCAAACAAATAAAACTTTTAATTAAATGATATAATTATACATAACGTAAAATTTTTAAGGATCAACGTTGGACCGTACGTAGCACGTACGGCGTAAGTCGGTTAGTTGTAAGATACGTAAAAAAATGAGATAAATACACATCTTTGACATAATTTGTATGGTAGAATTCTGTCTCATCATTGTAAAAATTTCATTGTGCCACAAACGATTGCAAACATAACGAATAGACCCCATCAAATTGAAGTTCCAGTCTACTTCACTGAACGAAAGCAAACTGAGAAGGAAGATATTTCATGGATAGCATAATTTATACTTGCGCCTGCAACCAGAGCTAGCTCAAAACGAGCCTGCAACAAGTAATTTTCATTAGGTCTGGCTGTGCTAGCTCGAAATGAGTCTCTAATGATTGGACTAAGCTAATGAACAGAGAAAACCTAGTATTCGCGTACAGCGATTCAGTTTTGTTAAGTTTGGCTATGCTACTTGGTTTGATATTTAACAGGGAAATAGGATTCTGGTCAGGTGGCCTTACAATAGTCATCAGCTCTGAAGCACAAGGAACAGCTGGCTCTAGGATCAGTCTATGGGGTACTAGGCTGCATTGTTTTTCAAAATTTCAGGAAAATAAGGTCCATCTGTCTGATCCCTTGGATAATTTTCACCTCCCATTTTAGGCACAGAAAAGTGTATTCTACAGCAGGAGATGCAGTAGTAATTGGAGCATTACTGATTCTGGGCAGAAAGAGTTATTACCTCCAAGTGAATTTGCTATTGCAAGACTCACTGAGGCCTTAATTGGATTATCATGTTTCGTCATCATAGAGCTTGTAATGCGACCTATACGAGCAGTTACTCTAGCTAAAAGTCAACTATATATCTGTGCTTGGGAACCCATAAAAGTTGCACTAAACAAATTGACCTGGATTCGGAATGGAACGACTTCATAGAGAAGCAAAGGCAATTGAATTATCAGGTAGAAGAGTTGCAAAAATACATAATAGTTGCAAAAAAGTTTTATATCTTTGTTATTATGCACAAACTTTCACTGGTGTCTGGAAATAATGAAAATTCAATATCAATAAGTTACAATCAGAAAACTTTTACTTTTTTGCTTGTTAGATTATTTTTTTAGAAAAATAAGTTAAGGGGTTGTAGAATAGTTACCAACAATTTTTGTTTCCCAAACCTACTCTAACTCGGACTAATTAATATGCGTGTACATTACTCCATCTTATTTCCTAAATTGTTTTTACCAAATCAATTCTAACTTGGATTACAAGTTACAACTTACATATATATATATATATATATATATATATATATATATTTTAGTGACCCTTCAACCACTACTTTCATCACCTCTCATATTTCATAGTTCCCAAAGTTTGATTTGCAGTATAATCAACATAACAAATATGGGTGCATGCATATCTTCATCAATACGTCACGATGATAAATTTTCTTCCAACCAGTTTGATGAACTTTCCAAGTTGCCAAGCTGCAAAAGGTATTCCGATTTTTCTTCATACAAAACTAATGATCCATTGGCTAATAATACACATAGCTACGACAAGAGGTTCAAATTTAGTATGAACAAATTACGGTGCCTAAAAATGGTGGTTGGATCACTATACTTGCCAAAAGACAATCCAAAGAAGCCACTAGGTGAAGATGCACACTTCATCAATCAATTTTACCAAACTATTGGTGTTGCTGATGGTGTTGGTGGATGGGCGAAAAGGGGGATTGACGCTTGAATATACGCAAGAAAGCTTATGAGAAATGCACTTATCGCTACGAATAATGAACCAAAGGGTCATGTGAACCCTAAAAGGGTTCCTCAAGAAGCTTACAAAAACAAAAATCATGAAGGATCGTCTACAACTTGCATTATAACTCTAAACTGCAAGAAAAATACTATATGTGCTGCTAATGTAAACGATAGTAGATTTTTCCTATTTAGAAAGGGGAAAATTATATACAAGTCGCCGATACAACAATGGAGCCTTGGGTGTCCGTATCAATTGGGCAAGTGCAATGATAACCCTAATGTTGCTCATGAGATGGAATTAAATATCAAAAAAGATGATATTTTGATTGTTGGAACAGACGGGATGCTTGATAATATGAACGAAAGTGACATTGAGGAAATTGTTCAAAGGGCGATCGATCACAAGTTGAAGGCAGATGGGTTGGCTAGAAAAATTGGAAATGTTGCGTTGTTTAACTCATTAGATAGATTTGCAGATACTCCATTTGCAAGAGCATCGAAACGTAAAGGAGGAAAGGTTGGTGATATTACTGTTATCGTTGCTTATTTCCAATAGTTAAATTTTGATGTATTAGGAAAACAGAACCAGAAAAGTTGAATTAACGTAGTATATTCTACAGTTGAACTTATTTCAGTTCAGGTGAACCTTTTGTATAAAAATTATATTGAAGATATATTTTACAAAATTAGCCTTATTAATTAAAAAGACAGTCCGGTACAATAAAACTACCGCTATGCGCGGTGTCTGGGGAAAGGCCCCACCACAAGATGTATCGTACGTAGCCTTACCTTACATTTAATCCAAAATTAGCCTTATTAATTAGTTTTGAAAATATAAATTTAAGTATATACACTTTACATAGTAATTTAATGATAAGAATAGTATTAGAAGAATATAATAAAATTCAAACCTTTCGAGTATACTATTACCTCAATTTAAATTTTTAATCAATTGAGCAAACTGCATTCTGCCCCTCGTCTTTTTGCTTCTCAAAAAATGTTTCCTGCCGCTTTATGAATTTTACATTTGTGTCGAGCATATATATACATGTGCATTGTGCATATATAAGCTCACCTTGCTAAGCCTCGTAAACATTAAAAAAAAAAATCATATTCTCTTCGTCTATTTTTATTTGTCCACTTTTTTTATTGGCATATGAATTAAGAAAAGTTGACCTATTGCCATTTGAATATAATAAATTTAACTAAAAATTACACGAACCCACAACTAATGTTTCACTTATTACAAAAAATCCCATCTTGCTAAACATATTATATAAATCCCACTTTTTAAGTTTCTCTCTTTTAAAGTACATATACATACATATCCTCTTTTCTCTCCAGATTTTTTCCCCTTAAAAAAGGGCTACAATCAAGGGTCCATTTCCATGTTTGAAATCAACCGTGTTTGACTCCAACTCGCTGGCATTCAATTCTAACATAATCTCGTTGTATCATTCTGATTTTATCGATTTTGAGGTTAGTAATTTTTTGTTTTTTTACATTATCGAAATTTAGTGATTTCTAATGAACAAATTATTGCATGTTGTGATTAAGAAATTTTTTGGATTTCTACTTTACCAAAATATAATTTGTATATCTGAATTTTTCTTTTTTCTTTTTAATATCCTCTATTTCAAGTACTACTTACATAGTACTTTGTAATGGATGATTCTTCTTCTTTTAGTTTAGGATTAACTCAATTAGAGTATAATGAACCAACAAATATGGTAGTTGGGTTCCTTCCCAGAGTATTTGATTAAGAGAAATCTAATTTTGTTGAAACAAATTAAAAAATCGTAACGACCCCATCAAGATGAAAAAGATTAACAAAGATATTGATGGAAAGGCGAAAAAAATAATTGGAGAATCCTCAAGAAAAATAAAAGAAAAAATGATTCTGCATGGCCACGTCTACCCAAGGTATTTTTGATTTTTTGATTTTGATATTTTTTGTTAATTTTGTTCTATTTTTTTTTTCCAGTAATCTGAGGTTTTAAAACTGTTAATTAATAGAGTATGGTTGTTAGTTATTATGTAGATTTTGGGTTTGTTCATTAGTTTGTAGTTATGTTAGTAGTTGCATGTGTAAATATCAATGTAAAAATCTTTGTATATATTACGCATATACATATGTCAAGATGAGCTTGTTTTCTAGGTGTTTACATATCTATAGTTCATATACATATGTGTTTACTGGGTGTTTACATATTAGTTTGTATGTATGTGTTATACACATACATTATCCATTACATGTTGTTGAACATATACATAAGTTATTTTTGGGATTATGTTTTATTTTGTGTGTTTGAGGCAATGGACATTAAATATACATATACATATACATAAGTGGGGTTTGGATATATGTTAGACATATACATAAGTTTTCATATGTTGTTTGATATGCAATGAAATGCCCAGTTTTGTTATATGTTGTTATGAACATACATTACTCTTTATATGCTATTGAACATATATACATGAATGAGTTTGAATTATGTATAGCTATGTGTGTTTGAGGCAATGCAAATTACATAGGCATATAGATAAGTTTGATATGTTGTTTGATTTGTAATGAAATGCCCAGTTTAATATGCATCATATTGTTATGTATGTGTTAATAATATACAAAACATTATGCAACAATAATGTGACAACTTGTAAGTAATCTTTTAATTTTTTTTATCAAGTATTACTAACGATGTGTTATATTAATTAACGTTCTTTGTATGCATGTCAGGGACTATGGAGTGTTCGTTGCTGGGTATGCAGAATACTTAAGTGAAGGAATGGATGTGCCTTTAGTAGGTTCTGAAGCAGAGTACCATCGTTGCGATACGCGGCACTCCTTCGAAATTACGATCTTCAGAAAGAGAAGAAAGGTTAGGTCAATGACAATGACGACCCTCCAAGGTCAAAGACAAAAAATAATATCTACCGATAAAACTGAAATAGTTAGCATTGAGTAGATTTTAAGATCATTATGGTGAGGAATTTATATTTCAGTGGATTTTTTAGGAATCTAGAATCTGAAACTAATATTAGTTGTTTGTTATGAAACACATTTGACATATGTTTTTGGATTATAGTTTAATATGTTTTCTGCATTATATTGTGTATTGTGCACATTTGTATTATTATGCATATGTGTACATATACATAGAGTAGTTAACTACATATAAATAGATTTTTTTTTATGGAACGTTAACTATTTATTGTTTGTCGTAATTAATGTATGCTTATCAACACATAAGTACATGAGTTAATGAATAATAAATTCATATAGAATATACATCAACGACCATACAGTCAACTACAAATCTTATGTTAATAAGCTACTAGTACAATATACATAAGTATTACAAGCCGATATAGTCTAACAAAAAATATGTTCATAAAAAATCAATATGTTCATAACAAACTTTCTGAATTGGACAAATGCATAACAGTTCTGTATATAAATTTATTTTGAAGATGATACATACATACTAGTGTTTTATAGGATGTGTATATATATTCATATACATACAATAACGAAACACATTTATTCACTTGGAGATTGTTAATTAGACTAACTTATTTGTTCTTGATAATATGAAATGTTTTTACCTTCGGATACACTGCTTATAATTTTATATGTGTGTATAAATTTACATATACGTAGTAAATACTTTCATCATTAATTAGCAACAATACAAACTGAACATATGTATATGTCTACATACACATAGAGTTTATGAATAAATATACATATATATTATAAGGAAGGTTAACTACTAATTTTTTGTTGAAATTAACGCATGCTAATGAACCCATGGTAACATACGTGAATGAATGACAAATTCTTATAGAATACACATTAACAACCAGAAATTCAACAACAAAACATATATACTTAACTACATATTATAATATACATAAGTTTTACAGAAAATTATTTTGTAAGCTCAATTATATGTGAACTTTCGATAATGAACATGTATTTTCATAACAACATTTTGTAGTTGAACAAATGCATAATAGATATGTATATAAATACACATTAACATCGGTTTCAATATTATATTATGTAGACGGTACTATACTTTGATTATACATTGAATACTCTTATTAATGCAACAGTATGGCCTAAATTCTTTCATATGTTTTGACTTCAAGACGGAAATAGTGTGAGGATAAGGAATCTCATCTATTTGAAACCTCCCACAGTTGCACGATCCACTTTTGAGGTCGACGATATATCTTCTTCCAGAATCATAAACTGAGTAGATATAGGTTGAGGAAGCCTTGACCTAAATAAAAAAATTCAGTTTTTCTGTAACTAGATGCTTCCAATGTCCATTTACAATCCCCATTGTAACATCGGAGGACATAACTGAAATAGACAATCATAATATATTAGTAATAATAAAAATTTATAAATTTTTTCATTTTGAGTGTTACAAATCGATTATACAGAAAAATAAACTTTTATACAACATAAGATATAAAATATACCTTACAACTCAATAAAGTATGTATGTTTCTTCCTGTTAATCAATTTGTGAATACAACAACACAATACTAAAATGTTATTCTACACATATACAAAACACAGTGAATGTATATGTGAATAATAGACGACACTGCTAAGTATATAACATAAACTTATTTTCCTGCAATTTACAAATTTAAGACATCAATTAGACCAATCTGAAAAATCAGATAATTTCATGTGCACAACATGAAAATAATCTCCACAAAATAAAATTTAACGTCATACTAATAATCACGCAAATTTAAGTAAACAAATTTCATAACAGAACTAAAAACAACACCTCTTTTTGTCTGAAAAACTATTTCCGTTAAAAAGAATACCTCTTTTTGTCTGAAAAAATTGACGAAATCAACCTTAAAAAAGTCATCGATCTCACGACAACAATTTCTTCATTTTTGTACTTAACACAATTTATTTTCGTTCTCCATTCACTTGAGCGACAACAATATTTTTCCATCATTTTTTTCAATAAAATTAAAAAAAAGTGATCAAATTATTTTTAATTTATGTTTTTCATTTGATTATGATTTTTATGTATTTGTTGTTTTCAAAAATTTGAATTACATTATCTGTTACATAGTTTAAGGGATGCAGTAATCCAATAATTAGTTTAGTTGCATTAATTACGTCCTTAATATTAGGGGAATCCAGTATTTCCTTTTTTTAAAGACGTTAACAAATTTACATATACATAGGTTTCCATGTATACGTCGACTGTCATATGTATATGAATCGGGAGAGAGAGTAAAATAATTAAAAAGTGAGAGAGAGTGTAAATAATTTTATATGGGTTGGGATTTATGTTATTTATACTAAATTTAATACTTTGGAAAATGCATTAGATAATGAATCGTATTTAATGTTGAGGGTAAAATAGGTAGAAATATATAAATTATCCATGAGTTTTATAAACTAGACATGTATTATTTTTTTGATTGAACGAACACATTTTATTACAATCTCCAGATCAACTAAATCAACTCAAACTAGTCCAAAAAGCATAAAGAATCAAAAAGGAAAATCCGCTTCAGTCTCGACCACACTCAATATCTTCTGTAATTTGCTCATTTTTTTTCCTATACAATTATTCTAAGTATAAAGTTGTTCAAAATGGAAAAATGAACAAATAAAAATGGATGGAGGAAATAAATAAGGTATCCTTACCCCCTCCATTTCTATCTACTTATTACCTTTTTAATTTGTACTTGTACACCTTTTAAAAAAGTATTAACTATAAGGTAATTTAATTAAATCATAATTATTTATTACTCATCCGTATTTAATATTTTTATTTTTTTGCACTATATTAATATCCCTTTATATTTATAATTAAGGGTAAATATGAAAACAAATACTCTCGCCGTTTAAAAAAGAATGACCTACTTTGACTTGACACAAAGTTTAAAAAAACAAAGAAGACTTTTGAATCTTATGACCTTAAATTAAATTTGTGAAAAATGTACCAAAATATCCTTTAATCTTGTGGTCCTAAACATGCCATGTGGAAAGTTGAAATTTAAGTATTGCCAGAAAAAAAAAGAGGTTATTCTTTTTGAAACAGACTAAAAAGAAAAGTATGTCATTCTTTTTGAAACAGAGGAAGTAACTAATTATGACTATATTTTTAAAATGACAAGTATTATAAAGTATCTATTTTTAGTAAGAACGATAACTATTTACTATTTAGGAACATAGGGAGTACTGTTATAAATATATCACCATATATAGTGAATGTTTACTTTACCATATATAAGGAATGTCTACTTTATCATATATAGCGAATGTATACTTATGGAAAAGCTAGAAACCTCAAGATTAGTTTTTCTTTATAAATAAAAGGATTTTCCTTCGTTGTAATTCACTCCTCAAGAACCTCTTAAGAGAAATAATAATCACACTCTCTTTTCTCTCTATTCTTCTCGTTCTTATTTTATATTTCATAATACGTTATCAGCACGAGACTTTCCCAAACAAGGTGAGACTATAAATCAAAGGTAATTTCAAGGTTAGTAATTCCTTATGTTATTTCTCTTTTGCTACTAATGATACAATTATTATTGGATTTGAGGAAAAATAATTGATTTGGAATCTCTTATGTTTTAAATTTGATTATGAAGAATAATATTGTTAAAAGATATGATGATGAATTTAAGTCTTATCTCATTAAGAGGGTAAGATATAGGGTTAAAATTTCCAATGCATCATGATGATAAGATGTTGGGTTCAAGCCCCATTGAGTTATAGCCTAAGACGCTGTTATATGGATAAGATTTTGAGTTTGAAACTTAATACACCATATTGATGATATTATGATGGCTAAGGAAAAACAATGAGTGTTTGGTGAAAAGTCAAAACATATCCCATTGAGTGCTCTATTCCATGAAGTGAATATGGTAGTAATCTATGATGAATCTGAAAGTTGAAAACTTGCTTCATTCTTGAAAAGAATGTGATATAAGTGCATAATATGTCTGAAAGAAGACAAGTGATTGAATGCACAGACATAAGTGTGAAGGAACAATATGATAATAATCATCAAAAGTGATAATATTTTCACAAGCTTATTATGATTTTAAGGTATGTTAGAGAAAAAAGTTCTCTATATTATATGCACACATCTATTTTCTCTTGAATTAATAATATTTTGAAAGAGGTTATAAGCTATCATAATTTGATAAACTTAAGACATGAATATATTCCATTTATGGGAATAAAAATTTTGATTGTTATAAGCACATATCCATTCCCTGAGGTGAATGTGATAATATTTGGTAGAACTTATTAATACAAAAATGTACTTGGTTGTGATGGTACTACAACTCACCTCCAAAAGAGGTAGAATAATTAAGAAGAATTATTTCAAAATCTACTTCTAAAGTAGTAAATCTGAAATTTATTCATGTAATAGTAAATCTGAAATTTACTAAAGCAAAAAGTACATATCATAGTAAACTTGGAGTTTACTAGTACAAATAAGTTAATAAGTTAACATGAATGATTATGACATCTCGAAGATGTGCATATTGAGTATTGGACATGTAATGAATAAGTAGAAGATTCTTCAAGAATTATTCATGTTGTTTGTTCTCATGATAAGTTGATTGGATCAACTAATATTGGGATTGAATCCCTTAAATATGAAAAGTATAAAAGGCGAATATAGGCCATTCACCTATCATGTGATCTATTAAGATGCATCAATAGATCACATGTGAATTTATCGTCAACCTAAAGTTTAACATTCATAAAGTTGCTTGTTCTATATCAATTGAGTTAGGAGTGTAAGTTTCAGATTGTGTCATCAAGACAATTCATCTTGATAATGCTATTTAAGTTGGTGTTAAATTCCTTCGATAAATGGTTAGACCATTTCTTATGAGAACAAAGCATCATGTGTTAATCTGGAGTATGATATATTGCATACAATAACACTTTTTTGAATTAGACCAAAAGTTACGATTAATTCCTCCCTCTCAATTGGTTAAAGGTTGGGAATCAATTATTCCATCTAGTAATTTTGATATGTGGTATTTGATAAATGGATATACCATGATGCACAAAGATAAATTCTCTAAAGTAAATTAAAATGTATGTTAGTTTTCCTAACATGAGGGGGGAATAATAAACAACTAAGTAATACGTTGTGAATTATCATCAATATGATCTTCATTCAAAAGGATAATTCAAGTTTAAATGCTAAAAACATTTGCTGACCCAAATATTGGCATCATATTTAGTTGTAAATGCTCCAATTTGATGTCCCTAAAGGACAAAGTCTAATACATGTATGAAGTATGGTAGACCAATCGGTTTTAAATGAAATAATTCTTGAAAAGAGTAAGGAGTAAATAATCATAATAAGAAGACAGTGCGCTCTTGAAAAGTTGATGACATAACACTTCATGAAACCTTATGAGAGGTTTAGGTACCTGAAAATAATGAAGTGATGAGATCTCAAAATATTATGTCACACTGTGAACCTATACGAAATGATATATCATTGATAATATCTTTGATACAATATTGGTGCAATATTGTGAAAGATTGCCAGAATCTAAATTCTACATTTATTTAAGCATGCTGATGTAGAAGCATTTATCGCGTGACATGAAAGGATGCATCTTGGTAAACATAAAACTTATTTAATTTGCAGTCCAAACACTTGAAGATGTCACACATGAAATGTTGAATATTGTCACTTGACAAAATTTATATGAAAATTTTTAAGGATTCAAAATGTTTGAAACATGCAAAAGTTTCTGGAAAAATTATTATAATCCTTATATTACATAAGTTTATAACTTGAAAATTATTGAAACTCTTAGAGAGTTTTCAAAAGAAGTAAATTATTTGTTGGAATGAAAAATATACTGAATTGGACTGGTTATATATCTTAGTGTAATTGGTGTAATAATGTATCTTATAACTACTACAAGACCCGATATATCCTTTTAATCAATTTGTTAGCAAGGTATTGTTCTGATACTACTAGGAGACATCAGAGTGAGATCAAACATATGAGCTTATTTTATTCTAAGGATTGTAGTTCCTATCTTTTTGGTTATGATAATGCTGGGTACTCATTTGACTCGTATAAAGCTCGATCTCAAATAAACTATGTATTCATATGTGGGGGTATTGTCATAACTTTGAGATATACAAAGCAATCTGTCATATCTACTTCATCAAACCATGCTGAGATAATATCTATTCATGAAGCAAGACACGAGTGTGTATGGTTGAGGTCTACGATACATCTCATTCGCAAAAAATGTGGCTTGAAATGTGACAAAGTGTCCATGATTTTTATGAGGATAATGCAGCATGCACAACACAACTTAAGGAAGGACTCAAGGAGATAGAACGATAAAATGGTGATATTAATGTGAAACAAATTTATTCAAGTGACAACGTGGTTGATTTATTTACCAAGTCTTCTCCAATTGCAACTTTCAAGAAGATGGTGCACAAGCGGGATACAAAGGTTCAAGGATGTTCTCATTAGGGAGAGTTAATATGTGTTGTACTCTTTTTCCCTTGTGAGGTTTAATCCCACTGGGTTTTCCTTGTAAAGTTTTTAATAAGGTAGCCTATATGCATATTATTAGAAAATTTTCCTCTTTTTCCTTCACTAGATTTTTTTCTACTGGTTTTTTCTAGTAAGGTTTTAATGAGGCATATTATCTATTAATTAGAAATTAAAAGGGGGGGGGGGGTGTTATAAATATATTACTATATATAATGAATATCTACTTTACCATATATAGTGAGTGTCTATTTATGGAAAGTTAAGAAACTCAAGGTTAGTTTTTCCTTATAAATAAATGGATTTTCCTTCATTGTAATTCACTCCTCTAGAACCTCTTAAGAGAAATAATAATCACTCTCTCTTTTCTCTCTCTTCTTCTCGTTCTTATTTTATATTTCATAACAAGTACTAATTTATTCTTTAAATCATTTTAATACATTGTATTTATGTGTCTTATCATCAATATCAAGATTAATAATAAATGAACCTTTTGAAATTTTACAATATTATTTATACATTCCTACATAATTAATTTAAGGGTAAATTGGAAAAAAAAAATTCATAATTCTATCTTGTCAAGGGTACCAACATTGATAATAATTGCAACCCATGGCCAGTCATGACCTAATGTCTCGAACCGAGACTACCCCTGGTCATAACACGGTGCTTAGAACCACAAGTGATTCTAAGATAACCTCTGAACTGGCATTATACTTAAGAAACTAATATATAATGTAAATAAAAGTTAAATTTGTTGAGTGGAAGCATAATCAAGAGAAAATCTGAATGAATGTAATACTAATAAAGTTTACAACATGATAATAATGAATAAAGAACTTGAATTACATATCATGACTCTAATTGACTATCTATGAAGCCTCTACTATACTGACTTGAAACATCCCAAGTCTTGGACCCTTGCAAAATTCCCTTATGTTTTAAATATATGGACTTGGTATGACTCAAAGGAGTCACTCGTACCGTTATATACGATTCGTACGCTGCCTTGAGGTTTCACTCATACCCTAAGTAGTATGTTGGGCTTGTCTACTTCCTAAGTTATGACTCAACTAGGTAAGAGTCGTATAGGAACATACGAGTGGTGCAAGGCAAGTCGTATGGATCATATTTGATTGGTTTTGGGTAATTTGTCCAAGGTAGGATTGGTAGGGTATGATTGGGGGTATCACTCATAACCTTGGGTATGAGTTAAGGGAGGTGGAGTCATATAGAAACCAGTAGGTAAGTTTTGGCATGGTCTTGTGTATGAGTTGGAGTACAACTCGTACCCTAGGATACAAATGGAAAGGGGGAGTCGTACCCCTGGGCGTGGCTTGTTTTAATTATTAAGTCAAGGGTAGTTGGATATTTCCACCTCATAAACCCTTATTTTATCACATTATATAACCCAATATGGCCTTCCATAACACTTGTTAAAGGATCATAACACATCAAATACTCTCTCAAACTAACTCTTGGAATAATGGAGACTAGGGTTTCTCATGTGTTCTTCAAAGGGCCTCAAGAGTCATGTCTCTCTTCAAAATCTTCTCGTATAAGGCATGTACCACTTACTTCATTGTTATATCAAATTAAAGGCATGTGTATTGTGTTTTAAACATTGGTTTATGAATCATGAATAGTGGATTTTGATATATTGTTGAGGGTCTTGATGTATATGGTTTGGTATTGCTTTAAACTATGTTTTTACATATTTTTGGTAATGGTTTTGCACATGTGGTTGGTTGTTGGTTATGGTTTAACTAGTGGGTCTTAAGTAACCCTAATTATGGTGGTTTATGCATTGGTTTTGATCTTGTCAAAGGTATGCCCTCAACATGTTTGACTAATTACCTCAAAGAACATTTTTACTCTTATTGAACTTGCATTGGAACTCTTGCATGGTTTGGTTTGGTAATGGAACTCTAAATGGTTTTGTACGGTTTTGCATGGTCTAGATATTTTAAATAATATAAATGCTTTAAATGTTTGAATTGGTCTAAAATGGTTTGGAATAGTTTAAACAGTAAAGGTGTTGGTGGTCATGGTCGGTCTATTTTGAAAACCTTGCGGGATACATGGAAATCCCCCAAGTGAATACATAATGAAATTGGTTTAAATGGTTTTGAAAGGTAGATGGATGAATGGTTATGCTTATAGGGTACGGATTCCCCCAAGTGTATTTAATATAGTAATTAAAAAGTCACCTAAGGTCCCCTATACCTACATGTGGTTGGCTATGGATAGTACTTGCAAGTATGGTTGGTATGTGATACCACTACTAAATGTCCTTGGTTAATCAATGGTAAATGGATTGCTTAGAAATAGTTTTAATTGGGCATTAAAGGGGGATGTGTAGCTAAGCCGTAGAAGGTGGAGGTTCCAAGGGGATTGCAACTGGAAACTCATATTTGCCGGTATGAGGTTGGTCTTGGTGGACTGTGTGCATGATGTCATACCTCATATTGGGGGATGTACTAGTCATCCCAACGGGATACTTCCCTGGTCATGCGGCTATATGCACTGAGGGACTTTCAGCAGTGGTAGCTAAACCCATATTACCTGTGGAAGCCTTAGGACGGTAAAGCTACACAACCCAGGTAATGATTTTAAAGGCATGCTAAACCCGGTTCCTTTTCCCACCATATTTATATTTATATATGTATGGCTATGTGCATTGGTTGGTTTTACTTGGTTTTCACTGGTTGGCATTATTTTATCTTTATCCTGAATACATGATAGCATTAACCCACTAAACCATCTACTGGCAGCTGTATACCCATGCTATGCAGGAATCAATCATTCCACTTCTCTTGCTTTATGATCGGATTTAGGTACAGTCGATGTCGAATTGAAGTGGTGAGCTTCCATAGTTTGAAAGGCATCTATTTCATATCATGGTTTACTTTTTATATTTTTGTCTTTCATAGAATTTGGTTTCTTCTATGATCGGGGGCATGTCCCGGCTGAGTACTCTTGGTTGGTTTAGAGGCTTTGTATGGATAACTTGGACTGGCTATGGTATGGATTGCTTATGTCATATTTATATACATATGATGGATTATTATAATTGGTTTTGGTTTATATTTTCTATGTTGGTTTGACTAGTTATTGGGTGGTTAGACTTGATTGGGTTTGACTTGGTTATAGACTCATCCCAAAGTCACCATATGGTTGGATACACTATCTTGTTATATGTTCAGACTTTAAATGACTCAAGATATGCTAATGGTGGTTAGGTTGGGTGATAAGGGGTGTTCCCCGATCCCGTTTGGACTTGGGATGCCCATCACTTCTAAGCCCTAGTTCGGGCTATGAAAAGTTGGTATTAGAGCTTAGGTTTTAGTGTCATGGGTGTCCTTAAAGCCGTGTCGAGTGGAGTCTTACTTATGGGTGTATTGTGCACCACAATTATAATTAGGAGGCTACGAGGCATTTAGGATGTTTTGCTTTCTTGTTATTGTTTGTTTGGGTTGTGAAGTCTGTCTTGAACTTTTCTCTGAATCTTCTTTTGTTTATCTATCTAATTATGTCCTCTCAATGATCTAGAGTTCATGGAAAATCACCTATCCCACTTGAGGACATGTATGGATCTAGTCTAACTCATGGGGCATAGACCTATTCAAGGGTCGCAGCTTTTGGTTTTCCTTGTAGAGTCTCACCCGTCTCTATTAACCCTATTTCAAAGATGGAACTCATTCTTAGAAGGGTTACCAATGCCAAGTTTTTTCATTTTATTAATCTATGGACCCAGATAGTGATAACTCTGTCATGCCAGTCCAATCCTATTGGTACGGGGAGGAATTAGTTGTTTGCTTATGGTCAAGTGGGTTACATATATCGGGAGTGTTCCATAAGGTTTTCCTCTTGGGAAAATATGATATTGGTTGCTACTTCTTTAGCTCTTGCACCCAGGGGTGCTACTTCGGGTTTTGATATTGGTTGGGATTGTTTCAATGATATTACTATCCCTCTAGAGTCTGAGGCATCTATTGATGTCGACACTGGTGTATTGAAGACTCTTTTTCTCATGGTGTGTGGTTTACTTGGTTTGGGGTCCCCTCTCTTTTATGACCCCATTAGTAGTTGTGTATTTTAGTTTTGGTCTTAAGGTTGTTTCAAACTCTTTTCTTTTTCTAATTCTACCATGATAGGTGACTTTGCGATTGTCAAAAGTGTCTATGATGGTGTGCAATATCTGTTGGTATTAAAGAGGTCTTAGTGGAAATTGTTTGACTCAGATGTGATGGATTTCGATGTCATTCGAGGGATGGATTTGGTTGCACTCATGCAAATTATCTGACTTATTAGGCTCCATAGTGAGTCGGTCATAGAATGGGAGGATGGCTTCATTCTTATTTATTAAGGAAAGGGTTATATCATGTCCTAGAACTCGGAGATTTGTCTCCAAAAAGAGGTGTCTTTATTACTTGGTCTGGGTTAAAGATTCTAACTTGGAAGGTATTTCTTTGAATTTGATTTTGGTGGTGAATGAATCTCTTGAAGCCATCTTGATGAACCTTATGGTGTCTTTCTAATAGTGAGATTGGTTTGGGATTGGTCTTGTTTCTGACACTTGTCCAATTTCTATTCTTTCTTTATAAAATGGTTCTGGTTGGGTTAAAGGATCTTAAGGAGAATTTAAGGGATCTCCTAGGTGAAGGTTACACCAGTCTTACTATTTTCTGTGGTGTGTCTTCATTTTTGCATGCATAAAGGGGAGTGGTTCTCTGGAAATGGGTAGGTTGTCCGTGGGTGACAAATGAATTTAGAGTGTCCTAGTGGGGAAGGACCTTACAGGTGTATTCTACTTTATATAGGGTTCTTTACTAGTAGTGCATGGTGTTTGATAGACACTAAGTGTGTATCTTAGATGTTTATTTTGATAAAAGGGAATATATTAGCTCGGGGATAGCAATGCACGAATTGTAAACGTAAATGGGTAGGTTGGATGAGGTTGAAGACTTGGGGATTACAATAGTGGAAAGGTTGTGACTTACGCCAAAAAGTTCAGTTTGAACGGAGGTACTGGGGATCTAGTCATTCGACAGGTTAGATCATGGAGCTTGTACATATCTTTGACCCTATATTTGTACTTTGTTGTGGGCATGAAATTTATTTCTAAATTTATAGTTTTGAATATGGATTTTGGCATAACTGAGGATTTTGACATGATTACTCATTTAATTAATTTTCCATTGATTATGATGCATTGTTCATGTTTTAATAATGTTTGTGAACATTGTGGTATGTACAAGAATGGTAAATGAATTTTTGGGCACTATGGATTCCTTAATTACTTGGTTTCTGGTTTTGGAAAATTATATGTCCTCAAATTATTGGTTAAATTTCCAATGAGTATGATTTTTTCATATGGTTTGACTGTTCTTAAATCTTTGCATTGCATAAATGGTTAAGGGGGAACATAAATTAGTTTTGGTTAGATTCAAATGATTTTTGAATGGCCTTAGCGGCTACAGTTTGATTTTAAATGGTTTTGTTAATTGGAATCCTTAATGTCAATTTGATTTAATTATTTTTAATGTATATATTGGGCTCTAGGTAGCATTGGGATGAATAAGGTTTTAGGTATAGGAAAACCAAGTGTCTTTTGTGTACGCCCTTGGTGATACCTATTAGGGTGGAGTATTGTGTTTGTAGGTGTAACGGGGTGAATATTGATGGTTAGTCTTAAATTACTTCTAGTAGTTGACTTCAAGGGAAGGTCGGGTTGCATATTCTAGTGATTCTCTTCTATCTTGATTAAGAGAGTTCTCTACTAGTGTTACAAGTATTCTTATAATGCTTATGCCTAAGGTTCGGATTTTGTATTCACCTTGTTCCCTAAATATGAGTTTTAGCTTTACATTATATTACTCATAGTATAGGTAGTTTTGTTTCTTTCAGTGTCTATTTCAAAGGACTCCTTTTGTGGTATGGTTTGGTCGAAATGATTCTTCATTATGGTCTAGGTGGTTGTTATGAAGTACTTCATGCCTATGGTGCCGTGTCTTGTTTTAGGGGTCTTTGTCATGCCTTGGGTGGCATGGATAATTCTTATACTTCGGATGGTAGTGGCTTAGGAAGCATGGTGATGTTGTGAAATAGAGGATGTAAAAGTCCTTAAGTGGGGGAGAGTCTCGGTGACTCCTAGAGTTAAGGTTTTGGAAGATAAGGTAAGGTTGTTGTTATGAAAATTGGTAAGGAAAGGAATAGGTGGTGAAAAATCTTATGGAAATGATATAGGGTGTTAGATATTTTGATGGATAGGTCATACCACGAGTATTTAAGCGGCAAGATTGAATTGTTGTGATTAGTAGATGTGCCCATAGTTGTGCTAGGTACTCGGGAGGTTCGATAAGGCATGGTTTTATGAATTATTTTCATGGTGCAGTAGTTATATGGTCTTGGATGTTCAATTATAGGCTATGGATCTTGATTATAATGGTTGTATATGGCTTGCTCATGTCCTTTACTCATAGTTTCCATATTATAAAGGTGATGAAAGCGGAGGAGTGTTTCGGTATAAATGTAAGGAGTATAGCCCGGTGGCCTAAGTTAAATCCTTTTGGCATTAGATAGGCTTGAACATGGAATTGGTTGTGTAGGGTTAGACTCAAGCTCTCACAGTGATGTGTCTGGATAGATTCTAAGTTGGATTGGACTTGCTCTCTAGCATGAGTCCATTCACCTGGTAATCTATGTATTGTAGAGGAGGTAAGGTGTAGATGGTCTTTGGTTGGTTGGTTCCTTTGGGTGGTATATCTTGAACTCTTTGTTCCTTAAGTGGAATCTTAGATTGGTAAGTTCGCCAGTTACGAATGAAAGGTATGGCTTCGGTAAAGGTTCCATGGTGGAACTAAAAGTCCAAGAAAGCCATTTGGGGTACGAAAGTGGACATGGAGTCCAAGGATCTGCGTTGGTTCTTTATTCCGACAATTCGTGCTTAGGGTATGTGTTCTTCAACACATCTTTGGTTTTCTAATTTGGTTAAAGGTGAGGAATGGTTCCCTTTGCATCTTTATTTTCTAACTTAGTTAGAGGTCAAAATGAAAGTGTTGGAGTTTAAAATTGCACTTGGGTTATGTGATTATTTACTTATCCTGGTTTGTGTTCTTGTCCTCTATTTTGGTTGGAGGACAGTTTGATGTGTGTTAAGGTGTTATCTCGTACTTGTCCTTACTCGTAACCATCACTCAAGGATGAATGATCCTAGTGGGGGAGAGTGTAATATCCCAAGTCTTGGACCCTTGAAAAATTCCCTTACGTTTTGAACTCATGGACTTGGTACGACTCAAAGGAGTCACTCATACCGTTGTATATGATTCATAGGCTTCCTTGAGGGTTAAATCGTACCCTAGGAAGTATGTTGAGCTTGTCTACTTCCCAAGATATGACTCAACTAGGTAAGAGTCATATAGGAACATACGAGTGGTGCAAGGCAAGTCGTATGGAGCATGTTTGAGTGGTTTGGGTAATCTGTCCAAGGTAAGATTGGTAGGGTATGATTGGGGGTGTCACTCATACCCTTGGGTAAGGTTTAAGGGAGGTTTAGTCATATAGAAACCAATAGGTAAGGTTTGGCATGGTCTTGGGTACAAGTTGGGGTACCACTCGTACCCTAGGATACTGATGGTAAGTGGGAGTCGTACCTTTGGGCGTGACTTGTTTTAATTATTAAGTCAAGGGCAGTTTGGACATTTCCTCCTCCTAAACCCTTGTGTTATCACGTTAATAACCCTATATGGACTTTTATAACACTTGTTAAAGGATCATAACACATCAAATACTCTCTCAAGCTGACTCTTGGAAGATTGGAGGCTAGGATTTCTTGTGTGTTCTTCAGAGGGCTCAAGAGTCATGTTTCTCTTCAGAATATTCTTGTATAAGGCATGTACTCCTTACTTCATTTTTAATTCAAATTAAAGGCATGCGTATTGTTTTTTAAACATTAGTTTATGAATCATGAATTGTGGATTTCGAAATATTGTTGAGGGTCGTGATGTATATGGTTTGGTATTTGTTTACACTATGTTTTTACATGTTTTTGCTAATGCTTTTTGATATTTGGTTGGTTGTTGGTTATGGTTTAACTAATGGGTCTTCAGTAACCCTATTTATGGTGGTTTGTGCATTGGTTTTGGTCTTGGTAAAGGTATGCCCTTAACATGTTTGATTAATTGCCTCAAAGACGTTTTTACTCTGTTATTGAACTTGCATTGGAACTCTTGCATGGTTTGGTTTGGTAATGGAACTCTAAATGGTTTTAGATGTTTTTTCATGGTTTAATTTTTTTAAATGATATAAATGCCTCAAATGTTTGGAATGGTCTAAAATGGTTTGGAATGGTTTAAACGGTAAAGTTTTTGGTGGTCATGGTTGGTCTATTTTGAAAACCTTGTGGGATACTTGAAAACCCCCCAAGTGAATTCATAAATGGAATTGGTTTAAATGGTTTGGAAAGATAAATAGTTGAATGGTTATGCTTGTGAGGTACGGATTCCCCAAAGTGGATTTAATATGGTAATTAGAAGCACACCTACATGTGGTTGGCTATGGATAGTACTTGCAAGGATGGTTGGTATAACGATACCACTACTGAATGGAATTGGTTAATCAATGGTAAATGGATTGCTTGGAAACGATTTTAATTGGATATTAAATAGGGTCATGTAGCTAAGTCGTAGATGGTGGAGGTCCCAGGAGGACCGAAACTGGAAACTCATAATTGCCGGTATGAGGTTAGTCTTTATAACATCCCATATTTATGTGCTAGAATTCTAACCGTTGTTCCTACATGTATAAGCTATAATCCAAATGATTCCCATGTGAATACAAGTTTCATGATAATTATCCTAGTGTGTGAAGTGCTTTTGAGGTGAAAGATGTTCATAGGAATCACTTAGAGTGAAGTTGAGCTAAGACCCTTTGATTCGTCAATAGTTTGGTATTCTATTCTATAAGGGTCTATTTTGAACGTCTATAACTTTTGATATGCATAGAATTTATCAGATTAAGACCTACCAAATTGTAGATAATTTAGTTAGATTTCCAACGATAATAATTTTACCTCAACTTGATACCCAAACAAAAAGTTATGACCTTTTTCGTGAGAGGCAGTAATCTATCATGATAGCCTCGCATTGCGAGGTATAATCCACCTTTCTTGGGGTCAGGTCGCGAGGTCTACTCCATCTTTCTAGAGGTCACACCTCGAGGGTCATTTACATGGGAAAAAGTGGCCAAGGGAAGTTGGGTCCTTTCCCCCCAACCCAAGTCATCCAAAACACGAATTGGAACTCCCCAAAGGGCATTATTTGCCCCTTTCACTCCAAATTGCTCTCAAGAAACCCTCCTCCATTCCGAAGAACAAAAATCCAAGTATCATCTCTCAAGAATCAAGAAATTTATTTCCAAATTTAAAGTTCTCTCTAAGGATTCTTTCAAGTAAGGTATGTGGGGTTATGAAAAAGGATACTTCTTTCGCCTTTATGCACAAAACTAGCTTTTAAAATTGAATTTACATGTATTTCAGTCTACGATTCATACCCAAAGATCATTATCTGAATTTTATGAAATTACTAGTGATTTAACTGTTGAATTGCATGTCTATTTTCTCATACTTATGCATGTGATTTTATTTATATACATTGAGAATTGAATTTCACTATCTTAACTAGAATTGTTAAAGAATTTCAAGATTTTGATTATTAAGCATGAACTTTGTGATGATTTGACATGAGTTTAAAGAATGGGTTTTTAAGCCCCTATTTTGAGTATTGATATTTCAAGAAGATTTTGTTTTTAAGCACCCTATGACTAGCTTATATTCAGATTTTCAGAAAGATTTGATCTTTTGGTCCTCAGCTTAGATATGGAATCCATATTACAGTTTTTATTACAGTTTACAGTAAACAGATGCATAAATGATTTTCATTATAAACCCTTATGCTAGTTTTAAGGTGGATTTCCTACAAAATAAGCATATACATTAAATGGAGTAGTATTTAGGACCGAGTTGGGTATGTGTCCTAATTCACATGCCTCAGAACTATGAGCAAACATAGGTACAGATTTAGATTATTCCCATATATATGGATGAAGATACAGATTGTGATCACTCAGCTTAAGTTATACTCCTTGGCAAGAGTATAACACCTCTCCCTAATGTGAGGTTTTTCCCTTAGAGGAACTAGACATTGGACACCATGATAGCTCACGTGGTGTATGTCGGTTAGAAGAACCTCCCTAAGTCCTAAAACAGAATAACAGAACAACTTTTAGAAACTAAGTGTAAAGGCTCAATTTTATTCAGACATTGTTTTACATCAAATATCAACTATGAGATTTCAGCTTTCAGTTTAAGTATTATAAAATAAGTCTCTTTACACTTAAGCTGCATGATTTGACAGTATACTTAACTTCAGTCCTACTTATTCCACAAATAGAAAGAGTAACAGTACAACTTTTAGAACTAAGTATGATGGCTTAAAAAGACTTTCTATATGCTTTATTACAGTATATTTATATTTCACAACCTTTACATTACTCAAGCCAATGTGAGCCATTTACACACAACATGCATTCTTTACAAGTCTATATGAACATTGAGTTGTTGTTTTCACTTATGCATTCACCCCCACATGCTCAGTACATTGCAAAAGTACTGATCCACATATACGTCTACGTGCTACATTATTTAATAATGTAGGTACCAGTTCAGTTGTAGTCTATATATCATGATTAGACATTTACAGATTCTAGCCAGCAGGTGATGAGTTTGCCTACTTCGGGGACTTTCGATAGATGTTATTCATGTGCTTTACATTCTTACTCATATGTATTGATTAGTGGTTGTTGGAGTCATATTCCAGCTATCTATAGTCAGTATAGTAGAGGCTTCACATATGTCAGTCAGTGTCAGTCATGTAATTTTAGTTTCTCTCTTCAGTTTTATCAGAATGTAAAATTGTATCAGTATTGTATTTTCCCCAGATTTCATCATGATTATGTTTCCGCATAGTAAACTTAGTTATTTTATACATGTTTAAATCAATTGCTTAATAGTATGCCAGTTCATGGGTTAGCTTGGGATCACTCATGGTCCTAAGCACCGAATGACGCCAGGGGGTAGTCTCAGGGTTTTACAGTCTTGGTAGACTTTGTGCATAATGTCACAACTTATATTGGGGGATGTACTAGTCATCCCAACATGACACTTCCTCGGTCACGTGGCTACACACACTGAGGGCCTTTTAGTAGGAGGAGCTGAACCTATATTGCCCGTGGGTACCTTCGGACGGTAAAGAACACAACCCAAGTAATGGTTTTAAAGGCATGCTAAACCCAATTTTCTTTCCTGGCATGGTGTTATATATGTGTGTGTGTATGGTTATATGCATTGGTTGGTTTTACTTGGTTTTCACTGGTTGGTATTATTTTATCCTTATCTTGAATACATGCTAGCGTTCACAAACTAACCCATCTATTGGCAGTTATACACCCACTTTATGCAAGATATGTCCATTCTACTCCTCTTAGATAGTGAACATATTTAGGTACAGTCGATGTTGGATTGAAGTGGTGAGCTTCCATAGTTTATAAGGCATCTATTTCATGTCATGGTTTAGTTTACATATTCTTGTCTTTTATAGAATTTGGTTTTTGGCTGTGGCTGAGGGCATGTTCCGACTGAATACTCTTTGGTTGGTTTAGAGGCTTTGTATGGACAACTGTGGACTGGGTATAGTATGGATTGTTTATGTCATATTCATATACATACGATAGATTATTACAATTGGCTTTGGTTTATGTTTTCTGCATTGGTTCGATTGGTTATTGGGTGGTTAGACTTGATTGGGTTGGTCTCGGTTATAAACTTATCCCAGAGTTACCACATGGTTGGATACGTTATCTTGTTATATGTTCGGACTTTAGCTGACTCAAAAATATGCTAATGGTGGTTAGGTTGGGTGATTGGAGGGTGGTTCCAGGTCCCGATTGGACTTGGGATGCCCATTACATCTAAGCCCTGGTTTAGGTTGTGGCATGACTACAAATAGATAGGGCATGCCTCCAACTACCACTAATCAATACATAAGAATGATAACAATACAACATATGAACTATAACCGTTTGGAGTTCCCACAATAAGAGAACTCATCACCTGCTGGCTGAATGTTGAGAACTAACCATGGTGTATGGACCATATTTGGTACCTACATCATGAAGGAATGTAGCCAAAAATGCATATATGTGGTCAGTACTTTGGAATGTACCTAGTATGTGAAGACATGCACTAAACCATGGAAGTATTTAAAACATGCTTTAAAACTGAGGATATAAGTTATTTGCTGAAACTTACATTTATAAACATAGCTATACGTGAAAATTGTAAGTCATAGTGAGATTTACAAATCATTAGACAAAAATAATTCTGTAAGTTAGAAAGCAGTAGAAACATGAATAATGTATGTAAATCTCAGGTAAAGCTGAAAACATGCTGTAAAACTGAACTGAGGATCATGTATGGATACTGAGTATGAAAACATGAACATGTAATATGAATGAAAGATCAAGTAAAACATGTACTGAAATGATCTGAATTACTGAGAATATAATTACTTAGTCAAACAAACTTTAACTGATATAGACTGAATACTGACTAAAACTGTGGGAGCTATCATATAACCAACATGCCTCAATCTGAGCTAATCGGGGTCCAACCGGTTACCCCAGTTGGAAGGGTATCAGTACCTTGCCACGGGTACAAACACTGGTTGACAATGTGGATCCACAAGCCTAATGTCCTGAAGGACTAGGGAGTTACCCTTTACTGGTAGGTGCCCTTAAGAGAGTACCAACCCTCTACTGGTAGGAAGACCTCTTATATCTATGTTGGTTACATTGTTTTGGAACTAAGGGATTGCTACTAAAGTCACACCCTCTACTGGCAGGTAAACCCCTATCCCTGGGTTCACTTAGTACTAAATTCTACTCCCAACTGAACATCTCAACTGATAGTGCTCAACATGATCATAACAAGCTAAGTATGACAATGACATCATAAATGGACAGACTCATTATTTGACAAGTCTTAAACATAAGTAAACATATAGGTATCCGGTGTTCATAACTCGCCAGAACTGAATGATTATAAAATAAAAGTCGATAAAATATTTAGAACAGTGACCTAAAGTCATAATTAAAAGACCCAAAACATGAGACATTTCAATAACCTGATAAATTACCAGAATGTAAATATGAGAATGAGTTAACCTTGGGATAATATCATGTTTATACCTTTTAAAGAATAATTTGAGAATTTGACATGATGCCAACTGAACATGACCTAGGTTTTTGGAACTTGAAGCAAGTAGGAATATGATTCACATGGGATAAAACTATTAGAATGGCTTGAATGTAA
>NC_061120.1:194389617-194474399 GCF_002878395.1 Capsicum annuum
GTTAACCTTGGGATAATATCATGTTTATACCTTTTAAAGAATAATTTCAGAATTTGACATAATGCCAACTGAACATGACCTAGGGTTTTGGAACTTGAAGCAAGTAAGAATATGATTCACATGGGATAAAACTATTAGAATGGCTTGAATGTAAAACTAATGATAAAACACGGATAAATTTCATAATTTACATGGAAGTTGATCATAATTAGAGTAAAATTCATACTTAACTTAAAAAGAGGGTTTTTGGGTTCAATGGGTGGAAGGAACCCGTTGATGAATACCCCACATATCTCAATTACTTGAATCCTTGAATAAAAGCTTGAACTTGGAGCTTGGATACTTGAATTCATAGAGAGAAAGTTTGAATTTCTTGTTCTTGGAAGGAGGCGAAGGTTTACGTGAGTTGATATCATGAAAAGTGGGAAAAAACATATTTTAAGACCCCTTAATTCGTTTAAGAATGATTAGAAATGGTTTAGGGGTGTGAAAATACCTCAACACCTTCAAATAAAATCAAAATGGAACCACTTTTGATGCTGGGATATCTCTTGGCAGCGGCACACAACTAAAGCCAACCTCAGGGTTTGCGGCACACAACCAAAAGACAACCCATTTCGGTGGCATTTGGCAATCCTTCCGCGACGCCGAACCTTTGTAAAGGGTCCATTTGATGCCATAAATCTATTTCTAATGTCCAAAAATATCCCCAACACGACCCACAACAACTAAATATGATTTACCATCTATATAGGGGTCCTAAGGGTCATTTTTAAGGCATTACTAGAGCGTTAAAAGCACGGGGTGTTACACTAAGTCATTTGTAAAACTACCAAAACATGAGGCTTAATTTTTAGATCTTTTACTGGTCAGGCTATAAGTTTTCATGACGACTCGTGATATTTGGATACGAGTCGTATGCCAGACTCGTAACCATTTAGATAGATTATATTCTTTGCTAAGAACTGTTGTGACTACGATTACTCATAAGATCTAATTATGGGTCGTCATGTGAGTCGTAAGCACGGGCAACTAATTGACACTTAAAAAGGTAAAATTGTATGACTTCTTACCATGTAATCAGATTGAGACAACACTTGCGGCATCGGAAAGCTAACTTCATGGGCTATGTTTTGAGAGATTTAGAACATGAAAACTTGAGGTATTACAATATCTTCCCGTTGGGATCATTCATCCCCAAATGATATTGACTTGGATGAAATACTAAGAGAATGCTGGGATGATGTACTCAACACTTACGAGCGAATCATGACTTAATATCTGAATCTGAAACTGATGCACGCTCTATGGACTGAGCTGAATTCATGAATGCATGCTATGATAACTTGAAATTTTGGGAACCCACTAGTACTGTTTGGCCGAATTCTGAAGTAGGAAACTAACATGATACTGATTTCTAAATCAAGGTATCTTTATGGTTAAGATTGATTTAGAATAGAAGTACGGACTCAACTGAATTCATAATTTTCATAAATGTGAATGAATTACCCCATCGAACAACCACATTCATGAAACTGCGGATAGTAAGATAAGATGAAAAGATGGAAATCTCTAGGAGCTTATTTGTTTGATTTCTAAACTAAATTGCTGGCTATACGAAATAACTCATTCTCAAAGTTTATACTCAACTGGAGTATTTCTTCAACACTCTTTCTAAAAGTTTTAATAATATTAGGAGAAAAGAATTCTTGGGCATGATCTAAATAAGATATCTGAATAAGGAATTTCAATATGGCTATACCTCTACAACATGGAACATAGGCCTATAAAGCATAAATGAGGATAGAATTACCAGGCCTTGGACAATGCAACTACTAACTTTCAAGCTTAGCCACACTTATCAAATACTCCCTCAACTATACTTTTCCCTTTAAATACCATTCTCATTTGATTCAACTCATAATTCTTACATGGGTACATATAACTACTCTAGCCAAAATTTGAGTTGAACTACATACTCTCTCCATGAGCAAGCCTATCTAAATATTATAAAGTGCAACACATAACACGTAATACTAGTCTAAACCACAGATTCAATATCCTATGTGTTTTCACAACTCTCATCTAAAGAATAATTTTTCTTACCACTTCAACAACTAAATTTAACCTCTTACTAGGAATTTACTAACACACAATGCACCCATCCACTTATATACCAACATGACATTCAAGACTATAATTATAACCACATATGAACTTCTTGGCAAACAACCCACCTAGGAATTTTCCCATACCCGTCCCACCAAGCAAAACCTGTGGTTTCTTGGTCATGACCAGCTAAGGCTAAAGTTTTATTAAAGAGCATTTCGACGTAGTAGAACCTACTTAGGAAATATAAGGTTTTTATTTTCTAATATCCTCTATCAATAACAACTTTCATGTACTATCCCTAAGAAAACAGGCACAAAATTTTAACTAACCATGACATATGCCAAAAGATTTACCTCAATCATTCTTCAAACTTATAGCCTTAGATAGAACAAGAATATAATGATCTTATCTTAACACGGAACATTTATTCTCTTTGTTATCTAAACCATTGTTCATCACTACTATCTTTACATAAAGAGAGGTCATTGAAAGGTTAGAACATGAGGACCTAAAGCATGAAAGAATATTATGCATAAATTAGACACCTAACTGAGGATTAAGAAATAAGGTATCCACGACATAGATTTATTAAAGTGGTCTAAACTGAGAACATATATGAAATAATCTGAATTTTGCTGATCATTAATAGTGTAGCATGAGAACCTCAAACTGAACATATTGTAAAGCATGAGTACATGAGTCATAAGCTGCATGACCTGAGTTTGGAGTTCATAGATTCATGGAATATGATTCGTACTTCTAAGTGAACGGGAACTCATCATACTAGGAACTGGGAGAGTACATAATTCTATAGAAAGTACATGAATATAAGCTATAATCGTGGAGCTAACTTATGAGGCTTGAGTAGATGTCGTGATGACTAAAGTACAAAAATTTGTACCGAGATAATAATGGGTTAGGCTTCTTCTTTCCGAGTGTTGTTCTACAACACACCGGCCTCACTACAGAATCTAAGAGCCTGACTTGGTTCCTTGTTCTATCATCTCCCCCTTAGCTTTAAGCCATCATTCTAAGTCTGTAACCCTTTTAATAAACTCTAAACTGAACTGCAACCACTTTACTATAGAGTCTGAGATATAATAGTACACATAAATAATAAACTCACCCTGAAAGACTACACCTGAAAGTGTAAAACCATTGCTAGTACTTTCTTCTGAGATATGACTTTTAACTTTCTATAGCACCTAGTCATCATATAATAAATTGAACACTTACTAACTAATAATCTTCATGAGTATCACCATATCTTGATTTCACACCTTCTACAACTTCAACTCTTCTTTCTATTATCTCAATCATCCAAGTTTCAAACTTATATTCTAACACTTAACATGGATATTCCCAATTTTTTAATGAACTACACTTACTTCATTCTTGAACACTCCTTGAATAAATACTATCCTTAACTTTTTTATCTTTAGCAATCATCATCATATACTTACACCCTTCTCGACAACATACCTACCTCACTAAACACATAATTTGCCTCTTTTCCTTTATAGCAGACTAATATCACATCTCTAAACTTATATTTTTTTCCTAAACCATGAGAATTACTATTACACTAAATATCCAGCATCAACAACCTATAGCCCATAACTTAGCTGGTAAGAACATCATATACAACACTACTAGCCTCATTCATACTTAGAAACTCAAGGGTATTATCTAAGCACACACGGTATAAAAACTTAGAAATAATACAATCTAATATCACCTTGGGCATACCTCTAAATCACACACGCATCATCATACTTAATTTTGAATAAATAAACATAAATTCTTCCATACAATGTTTTAATCCTACTATCTCACCTTTCATACAACTATCCTCATGGATACATAATCTACTAAATATAGATAAACGCTATCCCCTCTTTACCACTTTTAAACTTTTAGGTTCATTCTTCTAACTCTAGATCATATGCTGTCACAGGATTATGAGAAGGGATTTGAGGGCACATATGACTTTGGATCAATGTATGATTTTCATAAATAAGAATGAACACTTTTAAAGATTAGAACATAAGAGCACTGATGGGATCCTTTTAACCCCACATGCAATCCTATAACTATTTGTGAGGACTGTCTGAGAAAACTCTATCGATAGGAATTTAAGCCTGACTATTTCTGTTACCTCAAAACTAAGTTAGAGTTGGCATGAATGTAGTAAGACAAAAATCTATTCAAGTTTCTTAGAGAAAATCTCCACAGCACGATGTAAGATATAAAAGAAGGAAGACATTTCCTAAATGCCCTGTAGCCTCTCAAAGAAAAGTACAAATGTCTTTGTACCATTCCGTAAGACACTTCTAGACAAGGCTTTATAGACACCCTAGGACACTTGAAACTTTTTCTCCGATACAAAGTTTGTCACAATCCGAGACTACCCCCTGGTCATTACACGGTGCTTAGAACCACAAGTGATCCCAAGTTAACCCATGTGCTGTTATGATACTTAAGCAACTAATTTATAATGAAAATAAAAGTTATCTTTGCTGAGAGGAAGCATAATCATAAGAAAATCTAAATGAATGTAATACTGATAAAGCTTACAATATGATAATACTGAAGAAAGAACTTGAATTACATATTATGACTCTGACTAGCTATCTATGAAGCCTCTAATATACTGACAATAGATAGCTAGGACATACCTCCAACCACCACTAATCAATACATAAGAATGATGATAATACAGTACATGAACTATAACCTTCTGAAGTTCCCGCAATAAGAGAACTCATCACCTTCTGGCTAGATGTTGAGAAATTTCTAACCATGGTGTATGCACTACATATGGAACCTACATCATGAAGGAATATAGCCAAAAATACATATATATTGTCAGTACTTTGGAATGTCCCGAGTATATAAAGATATGCACTAAATCATAAAAGTATAATATGCTTTAAAACCGAGGGTATAAGTTATTTGTTGAAACATACATTTAAAACATGACTATACGTGAAAATTATAAGTCAGTAAGATTTACAAATCATTAGCCAAAAATAATTCTGTAAGCTGGGAAGCAGTAGATACATAAATACTGTATGTAAATTCAGGTAAACCTAAACATGCTGTAAAATAGAACTGATAATCATGTATGGATACTGAGCTTGAAAATATAAACATGTAATATGAATACAAGACCAAGTAAAAAATGTACTGAAATGAACTAAATATTTGAATAATTGATATCTGAATAACTAAGAACCTAATTACTTGGTCAAGCAAACCTGAACTTATATAGACTGAATACTAACTAAAACTGTGGGAGATATCATGTAACCGACATGCCCCAATCTGAGCTAATCGGGCCCACCCTATAACCCCAGTTGAAAGGGTGTTTGTACCTTGCTGCGGTCACTAAGATTGGTTGACGATGTGGATCCACAAGCCTAATGTCCCAAAGGACTAAGGAGTTACCCTCTACAGGCAGGTTCCCCTAAGAGAGCATCAACCCTCTATTGGCAGGAAGACCTATCATACCTACACTGGTTGTGTAGTTTTAGAACTCAGGGATTGCTACTAAAGTCACACCCTTTTCTGGCTGGTGAGCCCACATCCCTGGGTTTGCTCGGTGCTAAATCCTATTCCCAATTGAACTGACACTATTTTTGACTAAGGTTAGCTGAACATCTCAAATGATAATGTTCAGCATGATCATAACAAACTGAGTATGAAAATGATATCATGAATGGACAGACTCATCACTAGACAAGCCTGAAATGTAAGTAAATATATAGGTATTTAGTGTTCATAACCTACCAGAACTGAATGATATAAAAGAAAAGTTGATACAATATTTAAAATAGTGACCTAAAGTCATAATTCAAAGACCCAAAACATGAGACATTTCAATAACCTGGTAAATTACCTGAATGTAAACATGATAATGAGTTAACCTCGGGACAATATCATGTTATACATTTTAAAGCATAATTAGAGAATTTGACATGATGCCAACTGAACATGACCTAGGGTTTTGGAACTTCAAGCAGGTAGGAACCTGATTCATATGGGATAAAACTATTAGCATGGCTTGAATGTAAAACTAATGAGAAAACATTGATAAATTTCATAATTTACATAGAAGTTGATCAAAATTAGAATAAAATTCATACTTGAATCAAAAAGAGGATTTGGGCTCAATGGGTGGAAGGAACCCATTGACGAATACCCCACATACCTCAATTACTTGAATCCTTAAAGAGAAGCTTTAACTTGGAGCTTGGATACTTGAATTCATAGAGAGAAAGTTTGAATTTCTTGTTCTTGAAAAGAGGGGAAGGGTTTACATGAGTTAATCTCATTAAAAGTGGGAAATAACTTGTTTTAAGAACCCTTAATTCGTTTAAGAATAATTATAAATGGTTCAGGGGTATGAAAAGGCCTCAACTACTTTCAATTAAATAAAAAATGGAGCAACTTTTAACGTTAGTCTTTTTCTTAGCAGCACACATGTAATACCCCGTTCTTCTACCTAGCTTAAAAATCATCCCAAAAATATTAAAGACTTGCTTTAAAAGATGAATACACTTTTATATATGTGGAATTTTTAAAGATTTTGACTTTTTGTAGTGTGGAAAGTTGAATAAGCTTTCCATCGATACTAAATTCTCCTAAATCCGGTATCGAGGTAGAAAGTTATGGCCGAAATACAGAAAGCAGTTTGAACCATCTAGGTGCGATGGAAAGGACCGATGGATGGCCGATCTAGCGACGGGCCATCACCCAAACCATCACAGCAGAGGCAGGGAGTCAACCTTCTGGCCAGGCATTATGGATTGTCCGATGGACTATCGAGCTAGTAACAGACCATCGCCCAAACCATCGCAACCATGGTAGAAAGATCACATTCTGGCCTAGTACAACGGGAAGGTCGACGAGCTGTCGAGCCAGCGATGGACCATTGCCCAATCCATCACAGATCTTGTTCAACATTTTAAAGCCATTTTTATAAGGGTGTTTGGGTCTTTTCCACTCATTTTAACACATAATTATACCAGATCAGGGCTCATAACTTCATTATTCATCTACAACACCAAATTAGTATTTCTCTCAAAGATCAATCCCCAAGAACAAGATCCCAACCCTTCTTCAAGAAACTAAGATATTTAAGTTCTTCAAGTCTAAGAACTTCAAGAAACTTCCATCGAAGTTACATAAAGTGTTGATTCATGGGTTCCTTTCACCCATGAACCTCAAGAAACCCCTTTCAAAAATATAAACTTTAGGATTTCACATTATGAATTGAATCATATCCATGTTTATGTTGTTGTGTGATTACCAAGTTGAAATATTTAATACATATAATGAAATTATGTTGGCATGTGGTTGGAATTCTTGTATTTAAAGTGAAAAATGTTGCCATGATGTATTATTTTAATGTTCATGCTGAAGCCGTAAGTTATGTATGCAAGGTATTTGCTAAAATGCCTAATATAATAAGAATTATGCTTTTTGACTCAATTGTGACCAAATTGATAAATTCATGCTTTACCCTTATGTTTACAATGACCTCTATGTTATTGTTATGCGTTGTAATAGTTTGGTGGAATGTTCATGAGATTAGACTTACAAAATTATGACATGTTTATATGTATTCCTATTCATGTGTAAGCATATGACATACAAATACTTCATGAAAATCCTCAACGTTTGTACTATAAATTGTCGACTATGGTCATGTGTTCAAAAAATGTCATGTCTTGTCAGTTTCATGTTATCGAGTCCTAGGGGTACTTGTACCCAACAATTTAGTTGCGTGCCTAGAGCCAGTGTTAGTTTCATGATAATATTAGTTATGTCATGATCAACAATATTCTCAGTTAGTTTCAGAACTCAGCAGAATTCAGTCAGTTACATGACTCAGGAAAACTCAATAATCTCATGAACTCGGTTAGTTAACAGAATTCAATAACATTTCATTAGTTTATGAAACTCAGTGAACTCAGTCTAGTTCATATCAGTATAATTAGTTCAGTGTCTATTCAGTTAGGAGTAGGATTCAGCACCAAGCAAACCTAAGGATGAGGGAACACACTGACCGTTGAGGGTTTGACCCTTAGAAACAATCCCTGTGTTCTAGAAGTATGTATCCAGCATATGTTGAGACATCAACACTGACAATTGAGGGTTGAATAAATGGATTAACACTGCCAGTTAAGGGTCCCACCATTCACCTTTAGGGACACTGCCAGATGAGGGTCACTCA
Organism: Capsicum annuum; assembly: GCF_002878395.1. Lineage (NCBI taxonomy): Eukaryota > Viridiplantae > Streptophyta > Magnoliopsida > Solanales > Solanaceae > Capsicum > Capsicum annuum. The sequence continues at coordinate 194,397,971 of NC_061120.1, forward strand.
TAGCTTGTCCTTACTAGTGGTACGATATTAACACCCTTCTAATTGGGATTACAGATTAGACCCTAACTCTATACAGAAAAGGGGCATGTCAGTTAGATGACTACTTCCCACAGTCTCAGTCTTTGTCTCAGTAAAAGAACTTAGATAGTTCTTCAGATTTAGGACTGTCAGATACAGTCATTCACTTCAGGACGAAACTCAGCTAGTTTCATCAGAATTAGAACTATCAGACACAGCCACTCAGTTAATAGTATATTAGTTATACTAAACTCATGTTATCAGTATTCAGACTCAGTAGTCAGTAGTATCATGATCTCATTTATAGTTACGTATTCATGCATGTATTCTCACGTTTATGTTATTCAGTTAGATAGTATTGTTCATGTATATGAACCCCATACATTCAGCTTACCTCACTTTGCATACCAGTACATTCAGACGTACTGATGCATACTTTTATTGTCTGCTATGGTGTTTTATACGATAGGTTTAGATGCTCAAGTTCCCGATCTCACTTAACTCTAGATTCAGCTAGCAACAGTAGATTTGTAGTGAGTCCTCATCATTAGAGGATTGCATGATTATTTCATTACTTGATTATTTCAGTTTTGGTAGACGGAGTTAGTTGGGGACATATCCCATCAACTCCACAGTTTTCAGATAGTTTAGAGGCTTTCAGATTAGCATGTTCAGACAGTTTATTTCAGTTTTGGTATTGTTATATCCTGTTTCCAAATGTTATGTTTTATTAGATATTTGAACCTTATGGCCTTTCAGCCTTTTTATTCTATATTTATACAGTATATTATGCAGTGCTCAGTTACAGATATCAGTCATTAGTTAGCTTGTAGTCCTTCGATATTACTAGCACCGTGTAGCATTTTGGGTATCAGATTTGGGGAGTTACAAACTTGGTATCAGAGACTAAGGTTCAATAGTGTCCTAGGAAGTTTGAAAAACCGTATCTAGTAGAGTCTTGTGCATGGGTGTGTTATGCACCATATTTATGTACAAGAGGCTATAATATGTTTTAGGAATAGTTTCCCTTTTTTCAATATTCATATCGTGCCAGTGAGCATAGGATCAAACTTAAACTCTCAGTTTTATCTGACTCTTTCTTTCATTTATAGAATATGCCTCCCAAAAGGACTAATGAAAGAAGAATCGAGAATCAATCAGCACCTCTGTCCGTTCAGGCGGATTCCCTGGATGAGCATGTCTTTCATGGAGAATTCAGAACTTTGTCCCTTAATTTATTGTACTCAGTAGTATCTCGAGCAATCAGCAGGCTGTTATTCCCCCTAGGCATATGATTAATACCCAACAGATTAAGGTGGGAAAGCATAGGATGAGAGAAAATAAGAGAGCGAGAACAAGTAATTTTAACTTCGCTCAGTCTAAGTTAGAAGGTGGTAATCATTTTAAGTTCTGCCTGAAATCCTCAGTTCCAGCTCCATATCTAGCCAGTATACCAGTACCTAAGTTCAAGATTGACAGTCATAAGGGGGTACCAGGCTCCAAAACCCAGGGTAGTATAAGCAGATGTCTTACCTATCCGCTTTGCGAAGAGTGTGGTAAGAATCATAAGAGTGTGTCTAGAGATGGTAGTGATATGTGTTTTGGATCTGGTGAGATAGGACACAAAGTCTGAGACTTTCCTAAGCCCGATCCATGAAGTCATCACAATCGTCCTTCAACTTAGTCCGGTCGCCCGAATCAGCAGGTTGCCACTTCTGTTGCCGCCAGTGGGCAACGTCCAAGCAGACTCTATACACTTTAGTCATGACAAAATCAGGAACGTTCTCCTGATGCAGTCAATGGTATGTTACCGATAGCTCATTTAGTTATTTATGCACCTTTAGATCCATGAGCTTTTTTTCTTTTGTAACTCTATGCATAACAATCAATCTTAAGGTTATATCAAATATTAACATGGCCCTTCTCAGTCTCCACCTTAATGGGTCAGTCTATCATAGCCCGACAGGTATACAACAACTGTCTGATTATGATATCTTAGAAACGTCAAGCCTTCAGATTCTAGTAGTAATGCCAGTATGCGTAGAAAATCAATAGGGGAAGGTGATTCCCAACCCGTTCCTATCTCAGTGCAAAGTTTTGTGCTACAGTTAACATGATACTTACGCATGCTTCATGTCTCAATTCCATAAACATAGCTCACATTTATGCATTTTTCATAAAATTGGGTACGTTTCCAATTCCTAGTATGAGGAATCCCAGTTCACTTAGTGTTATGAATCATGTTCCATGAATGCAGAAAAACCCAGACTTAGGTCATGCCGCTCATGACTTTTGCACTCAAGTCAAGTTTTACAGTATGCTCAGCCCTTATGACGCATGCTCCACTCCTAATGATTAGCCAAACTCAGATTATATAACGTATACCCTCAATTTAGATCCCTAGATGTATTCGTGGTGTTGATGCTCTATTCCTCATACCTCAGTTATAGCGTCAGTTCAGTAGTCGATATTCAGTCAAGGACTCAGATAGTCCTACAAAACCATGGCTTTCAACTATCAGTTACTTAGCCATCCGAATTCAGTACTTCAGTACCAGTCTAACCCTTAGTTATTCAAAACCAGCCTCTAGTCCTAGTTACAATCTTAGCTACAATCTTTGATACAGTCTTAGTTATAGTATCAGTCTCAGCATCAGTTCTGTAATTAGATCAATAACTCAGTTTAATTTTAGATTTGCTCAACCATAGCATATAGTTATCAGTTACTCAGTTATCAATATCTTAGTAACTTAGTTTACAAAATGTTTTAGAATTATGTTATGCACTTAGTCTTGCATTCTCAGATAATATAATTTTCACGAATACATGCTCAGTTATCTCACATTTCCCAGTATCCCTTACCTCATATGTATAATGATCCACAATTTTAATCTAGCCATTCAAACTAAGCACAGTTCAGTCTTACATGCCTAGTATTCAACTATTAGTCATGCAGTTAATCAAATAAGTTAGTATGTTCATGCATTCATGCTCAGCGCCTATGCAGATATCTTCAATAGCCTCAGGTAAAGTGTCTCACTAAAGTGGAGAGTATAGTTAGGTATAAGTTTCAGCATAAGTTCACCTATAAAACCAGTAATTCAGTTTGGCAGTCAGACGAAGAAATTCGTATATTGTGAGTTCCCATCTTTTCATCTAGCCGCCCTATCTGAAGTCTCATGAATGTAATTATTTTGAGATGGACCAACTAGGTAGAGGCGTATCCAGCTCAATTTATGTATTATTCCTTAGTTTTAGATCCCAGATATTCAGTCACGATTTAGTTTGTAGGTGCCCTGTGCATCCCTAAACTTCCATGACCTAGACCTTCTATTTTCTTCTTTACGCAATGAACCCATGTTGGAGTAGGGGTATTTGTAAGTTGACTCTCAAATTTTAATCTCAATTATAATCCATGAATTCATGTTCTTTGTTTAGTTCATGATATTTTGTTCATGTATCACGTTCCAGTCTCAGGGGAGATGGGGTTTTGCATTGTCAGGGTTATCTATGTGTGCCAGGTGTAGATGACTTGAGGCAGCGAATTCTTGCAGAAGTGCATTATGCGTGCTAATCTATTAATCCAAGGGATACTAAGACTTACCACAACTTATAGGAGATCTATTGGTAGAGTGGGATGAAGAGAGACATTACAGAATTTGTGGCTAAGTGCTTTACATATCAGCAGGTTAAGATTAAGCATCAGAAGCCTAGTGGGTCTATGCAGGAGTTCAATATTCTCACTTAGAAGTGGGAAGAAGTGAACATAGACTTTGTGATGAGCTTGCCTCATACTCATCATTAGTATAATTTAGTTTGGGTCATTGTAGACAGGATGACCAAATCAGCTCATTTTCTCCTAGTCCACACCTCTTATTTAGCCAAGGATTACGCCAAACTCTATATATCAGGGAGTTGGTCAGATTATATGGTGTTCCATTGTCCATTGTATCAGATAGAGGTACCCAGTTCATCTCTCATTTTCAAAAGGCATTCCAAAAGGGTCTAGGTACCTGAGTTCACCTTAGTACAGCCTTCCATCCCCATACAGATGGTCAAGAAGAAAGGACCATCCAAACTTTATAAGATATGTTGCGAGCGTGTGCAATTGATTTCAAGGGTAGTTGGGATGACCACTTGCCTTTGATTGAGTTTGAAAACAACAATAGCTATTATTCCAGTATTAAGATGGCTCCATTCGAAGCTCTCTACGGTAGGAGATACAGATCTCCAATCGATTGGATCAAAATTAGTGAAGCCACAGTAGCAGGGCCTGACTTGATATTCGATACCTTAGAGAAAGTCCAGTTGATCAGAGAAGGGCTTAAGATAGCTCAAAGCTAACAGAAATCGTACATAGATGTATGCAAGAAAGATCTCAAGTTTGAGATTGATGATCTTGTTTATTTGAAAATCTCTCCCATGAAGGGAGTGAAGTGGTTCAGCATGAAGGGAAAGCTCAGTCCCTGATATGTCGGTCCCTTCAAAATTCTCAGTCGCTTCGGCAAGGTAGCTTATGAGTTCGAATTGTCTTCAGATCTAGCCTCAGTCTATTCAGTGTTTCATGTATCCTTGCTTAAGAAGTGCATAGGTGACCCAGGAGCCATAGTCCCTATTGAGGGTGTAGACATTCAAAACAATCTCTCTTATGAGAAAATCCCAGTCGAAATCCTTGACTATCAAATTCGCAGACTGAGGAACAAAGAAGTCCCTCTAGTCAAAGTTCTTTGGCAGAATCAGTCCGTTGAGGGAGCTACTTGGGAAGCAGAAGCAGATATGCAGAACAAGTATCCTCACCTCTTCTCTGTCAATTTAGACCCAACCCAAGGTAATAGATTTTCTTAAGTTCATTCATCTATGGTTCGAATTTCAGTTACAAACTATGCTCAGTTTTTATTTCAAACTTGGTATCGTTACCCTTACATGTTCAATCGCATGTTCATGAATCAGTTCAAACATGTATTCATACATCAGATATATATGATCAGCTTATCAGTACTCTCAGTCATACATTCATGTATTAGCTCAATCATAAAACCATGTATTAGATATACATGATCAGCATGAATCTTAGTAATGTCAGTCATGTAGTTATGTTTCAGTTGTTCATGTTTAGTATGTACTTTAGATTATTGTTTCTCCCATCTAAATTAGTCTCATTCGAGGACGAATGTCCCAAGGAGAATATATTGTAATACCCCGTACTTCTACCTAGATTAAAAACCATCCCAAAAATATTAAAGACTTGATTTAAAGGATGAGTCCACTTTTATATATGTGGAATTTTCAAGATTTTTACTTTTTGCTGTGCGAAAAATTGAATAAGCTTTCTATTGAACCATTTTTCAAAATACGGTATCGGGGTAAAGTTATGGCCAAAATACAGAAAAGCGATCTGAACTGCCCAGGTGCGATGGAAAGGGCCGACGGACCATCGATCTAGCGACGGGCCATCTCCCAAATTGTTGCAGCAGAGGTAGTGAGTTGACCTTCTGTCTAGGCACAACGGAATAGCCGACGGACCATCGAGATGGTGATGGACCATCACCTAAACCGTCACAACAATACAGAAAGATCATATTCTAGCCTAGTACGATGGGAAGGTCGACGGACCATTGCCTAAGCCGTCACAGATCCCGTTTAACAATTTAAAGCCATTTTTAAAAGGGTGTTTGGGTCTTTTAACCCATTTTAACACCTAATTATAATAGATTAGGGCTCATAACTTCATTATTCATCTACAACACTAAATTAGGGTTTCTCTTAAAGATCAATCCCCAAGAACAAGATCCCAACACTTCTTCAAGAAACTAAGAGATTTAAGTTCTTCAAGTCCAAGAAATTCAAGAAACTTCCATATAAGGTTTGTAAAGTGTTGATTCATGGGTTCCTTTCACCCATGAAGCTCAAGAAACCCTTTTCAAAAATATAAATTTTTGCATTTCATGTTATGAATTGAATCATATCCATGTTTATGTTGTTGTATGATTACCAAGTTGAAATCTTTAATACATCTAATGGCCTTTCATCCTTTTTATTCTACATTTATACAGTATATTATACAGTTCTTAGTTACAAATATCAGTCATGGTTTAGCTTGTGGTCCTTCATGATTGCTAGCATCATGTAGCATTTCGGGTATCAGATTCAGGGCGTTACAGCACAGCCAAAGACAACCTCAGGGTTGGCAACACATATCCCAAAGCCAAAATATTCTTGTAGTGTTTCTCAACCACTCTGTAGTGCTGAGCCTTTGTGTAGGGTCTATCTAGCAATGCATACCCATTTCCAATATCTATAAATAACCCCAACATAACCCATAACAAATAAATATGATTTACCATCGATATAGGGGTCCTAAGGATCATTTTTAAGACTTAATAGAGTGTTAAAAGCACGGGGTGTTACAATAAGTCACTTGTAAAACTATGTAAATATGAGGCTTGATTCTTGGATATTTTTCTGGTTAGGGTACGAATCTTCAAAACGACTCGTGATGTCTAGATATGAGTCATATGGTAGACTTGTAACCACTCGGACGGATTCTTGCCTAAGAACTATTGTGACTATAATTACTCTTAAAAACTGGTAAGGTCTAATTATGGGTCATCACGTGAGTCGTAAGCATTGCCAGCTGATTGACACTTAAAGGGAAAATTGTATAACTTCTTGCCACGATATTAGATTAAGGCGAGACGTACAGGATTGGAAGGCTAACTTCATGGGCTATGTTTTGAGATATTTAGTACATGGAAATTTAGAGTATTACACCTAAGAATACTAAAAAGATAACAAAAAATTAGGCAAAAGCTAAACTAAAATAAACTGATAATAATTAATAATGAACTTAATACTATCACTATCTGGAAAACTCAACGAGCTAAAAACATGACTAATTGTCTGAAAGGAACCCATTGATGAACCTGGAGATAAAGTACTTGATGAAATCTTTGAAATTCATGCTTGAAGTTGAGAAACCCTACTTTGCTGATGAAGAAGAGAAAATCACCCCTTTTCTTATGGTGTATTGAATTTATGACTTAATAGGGATTTTGGTGAAAGTTAGGCATGTATTCCACCCTTAGGGAAGCCTAATCGACATGATTTAGGAGTTAAAAGAATGGGAAATGATCAAAACCCCCTTTTTAAAATGTCTAAGAAACTCTGGGAAACAGTCGCCATGGCTCGAGTAACGACTCGTTATGTTAGGTCACGAGTCGTGGCCTAAGTTGTGACCTGGGGACCTAAGCTTTGAGAACTTTCTATTATGACAATGAATTCCCTCCTGATGGCTCATTAGGTTAGATCATGATACATTAGGAGTAGTTGTTATCAGGGAATTGATTTCTTAGTTTTTTTATTGTGACAACGGGTCCACCTAATGACTTGTTAGGGTTGATAACGAGTTGTATGCTGGACTCCTTAACACTGGGATGAATTTTTGGTATCCCTCACTTCTATGACAATGACTCCACACAACGAATCATTGTGTCTGACAACGGGTCATTTCCTAAGCCGTTGTGACTGGCAGTTTGACAGTCCCTTGGGCATATTTTCCAAAACTTATTATAAAATTGGATAAAGATGATACTGGTGGCGTTGGGGAGATAATTCAATAAACTACCTTGTGGTGGGTCTAGAGATGGAAATTTTGGGATATCAGAATATCTCCCACTTGGGATCATTTATCCCCTATGAAAATGACTAAACTGAAGCATTAAGGGGAAAAAGCTGAAATTTTGCATTGAGTACTTATGAGCTTAAACATGAATTAATATTTGAATTTGTGATTGATGTATGCACTGAACTAAACTCATGAAATGCATGGTGTAATATGAAAATAGTTTGATGGACTGGTATAGAAATGAAATAATTAATTAATGAAGGGAACTACTACCTCAAGTCGAAACTAGGTTCGAAGAGAAAAGATGGGGGTACTTGGCCAGCATATTTTCCTCTGCATCCCAAGTAGATCCCTTAACCAACTGATTTATCCAAATAACCTTTACCAAATTGACCTCCTTATGCCTTTACCTACAATCCTGATGATCAAGGATCTCAATTGGAACCTCTTCATAAGAGAGACTATTTTTCATGCCAATTATTTCTAAAGGGACTACTGATGTTGGGTCACCAATTCATTTTTTTAACAGGGAAACATAGAAGACTGGATGCACTAAAACCAAATCTGTAGGAAACTCCAACTTATAGGATACCTTACCATAATGACTCAAAATCTTATAACATAATAGAGGCTGAGCTTTCCTTTCTTACCAAATCTTTCCACTCTTATTATGAGCGAAATCTTCAAGAAAACAAAATCCACAATATCAAACTCAAGATCTTTCTCTTAATATCTGCGTAGGATTTCTGATGACTCTAAGTAGTTTTCAACCTTTCTCTATGTAAGACCCCTTAAAGTTCCCTTATAGTCTGAGCCTTTAGAGTGTGTCAAGTGAAGTATAATTTCAACCCTAAAAGATTAAGGAGTAACTTCCAAAGTGATTAGTGTTTAAACCTTGATGAATTTTCCTAAAAATGACTTTTTACCGTGTGGGGAATTAAATTATCTTACCAACGATGCCCATTTTGTTGAAATTCGACATTGGAAGAGAAAGATATGGCTATTTTACAGAAAGTGGTAAAATCATCTAGGTGTGATGGAGAGGGCCGACAAACCGTTGAAATTGTGATGGATCGTCGCCCAAACCATTGCAGAGGAGGTAGTGAGGCCCCATTCTAGTTGAGTGCGATGGTAGGGGTCGACAGACCGTCGGGCCCTCGATGGACTATCGCACTCATCGTTGCAGGTGAGGTAGTGAACCAAGTTCAGGTCCAGGTGCGACGGGCAGGACCAATGATCATTGGGCCCTCGATAGACCATCGTACTCCACTGTCATTAATCTCGATAAGTAATTTTAAGTCATTTTTAAAAGGGCTTTTTGGTCTTTTCCCACCCTTTTAACACTCAGATATAACCCAAAACGAAGGAGATAATTTTAGTTCCTCCAAAAACACCAAATTTAGGGATTTCTTCCCCAAGAACAAACCCAAATTCCTTCTCCAAGAAATTCAAGAACTCACCATAGATTTTACAAATTAGGTTAAGATTCAAGGTTCCTGATGTGTGAGCCGATGCTAACATATTTGAAGCTTTTAACTCTAAATAATTGTGAGGTCTTAAGCAACTTTTGTTATTTTTGACTGATTTTAATCTGTTAATACAGATACAAGGGATCGGGGAGGAAACCAAAGGAAAGAAGAATAAATCAGCTAAAATCTGGTGTAAATAAGCTGAAGTATAGCTGACATCAATTCTGAAGCCCCGTCATACATGGGACAGGCTGTCAAAGTTGCCATCAAGATTAGACAGAAACTGAGAAACTGAGATGAAATGTGATAACGTTTAGGATGGTCCATCAAATATGTGACATGTCATCAAAATCGCCGTAAACCAGAAGTAGAGAATACTGATTTCCAGTGAAGTTGTGATGGCATTTGTCATGCACCATCAAGAATTTTGACAGGCCGTTAGGTTTTTCGTCTGAAGAGTCAGAAGATAAGAATTCACTGGAACCTTTGATGACATCTCGCACAAGTCGTCAGACATCTAACACGCTGTCAAAATCATTGTCGTCCAATCCGAAGAGAAAACTAAAACTTTAATTTTATTTCCTTATTTAGGGTTGACTATTTAAAGACTTGTTTTAGGATTTTTTAGGGATCGATCATTAATTATTAGAGAAGAACTCTAAGAAGAGAGGGACACACATTGCTCTCTTTCATCAATTCTTCTTTTTATTTCTTATCAAATATTTTTGGTTTTTCACCTTGTGATTAAATTGAAGGAACTAATGGTTGTTTTTCATCCATTCGTAAGTTTATCCTTATCATCATGAATTCAACTTGCTATTTCGTTCATCAAATCATGAGCGGCTAATTCCATTAGTCAGAGTTATGGGATCCATGAATTAGGGTTTGATATGATGCTAGGTTTTTAATGGATTCAAAGAGTAGTAAAACATCTTGAAATTCTGTTGTTTTAACTAAAATCTAGTGGTTGCAAACATTAGATTATTCCTTAGGTTTTATTTGCTTCTAACGGAGAAATAGACTAGAGGTCGTGAATTATCAACAGGGACTCAAAAGCTACCAACCTTCCGTTTAATGATTGATGTCGTAACTGGATTAATCTACCTGAGATAACATCCTATTGGAAATAGATAAGTTATATAAGTTTGAGAGAATTAGATAATAAATTTTTTGGTGAGGTCGAGAGATAAGTCAGAATGTATCATAGTCAAGGATAGTCTGCTGTTCTATGTACATCAAGAATCCTAATTATTACCTAGTATCTGTCAACTCCCAAAAATCATGGTGAAAATAACTTTGGTTTCCAATTTATCTTGATTACAAACACTGAAGTATTGAAAGTGACATTTTTCTTTCTATGAAACTTTAACCCCCATCTTTCAGATACAGTAAACTATCAGTAAAGCATTTCATAAACAAATAAAAGTTCACACCCTATTCTTGTGAGATTCGACCCTAACCTAGTTAGGTTTTATATTGACAACGATCGCTTACACCCATTCAAGAGTACAATTTGAGCGTTATAAAAAATGGCGCCGTTGCCGGAGAATACAGTTGTAGACTAAAAGTTTATGCATGAAAACTTGTTGATAGTTAAGTTTCCTTGATTTACATGTATTTGGTTTTTTTGTTGATTGTAGGTATTGTGTTTTTTATGCCAAACACAAGAAGTTCCGGAGCACCACTATTACCAATCAATCCGGAACCTCAAGTGATAGGAAGAATGACTGAATAACAGGAAGCAGAAAGACTAACTGCTATGGCCAGGGCTCAGGTGAATGTGTAAAATTTAGGTCAACAAGCACGTCACCAGAACCCTGATGATGAAGACTTGGGTAATGAGGAATCGTTGAATCCTCAAAACCCAAGGTGAGCTGAATAAGTTGCTGCACCAGTGCAGCGAAACATCAATAGAAATCATCCAGTCCAAGAAAGATATGGGCGACAGCCTATGAAATATGACACTGATAAAGATGATGAAGGAATGGACGAAGCTAGTGCAACAGGTGCTATCATTTCTCCACCGTTGGCACCAGGTGTAAAATTTAGCATAACAAGAACCATAATCCAACTCCTGAATCTGAAAGGGTTATTTGAAGGCTTGCTTGGTGATGATCCGAACATGAATTTGGTGAACTTCATCACCATTTACAAATCCTTTAACAATCCGGGAGTGAGCCAGAATGCAATCAGGTTGAGATTATTTTCTTTGTCTCTATCTGGGGAGGTAATGATGTGGTTGAATGAGTTAGAGGCCGATTCTATAACCAACTAGAGATAGTTGAAAGATGCATTCCTAGCATGGTTCTTTCCACCCTTCGAAAGTGTACAGTTAAGGGACGAAATTAGCAACTTCAAACAGCTTTCAACTGAAGCACTGCACGAAACCTGGAAAAGATTTAAGAAGAAACTTGCACAATGTACGAACCATAATATGATGGACCTAACTTGATGGAGACTTTGTACAGAGCTTTCAAATCTATAACAAAGCCTATAGTTGACAATACTGCAGGTGGTTCGTTCATTGACCTTTCTTTTTTAGATGCTTCTGACATACTGAATAGAATGACCAAGTATATTCGAGCTTGGCATACTAGGGATTCTGTAGTGGCTAGCCCAACTGTTGATGGTGGTATTACTGCAGAGTAGTATAGAAGAGATAAGAAGCAAGATCAGGATATGGCCCATTTGAAGACGCAGATGAACTTACTGGCCAAGCACTTGTTATCTGGCAAGACTAAAAAAGCTAAGGCTGTGGAATCTCAGGGTACTGTGTCTACGGTGCTGATGTTTAGGCAAATTATATGAGTAATCAGGGGTTTTTTGAGGCAATAGCCAAGGGAACAAAGGTTGGAATTTCTATGACAATCCTGATTATAAAGATATGGAGCAGGGACAGTGGAGAAACAATAATGACAGAAGTGGTTTGTCTATTCCTCCTAGAAGTTGAGATGCTGCGACGACTAGTTTTGGCAAGATGTCGATAGAGGACATGATGAAAAAGCTATTGAAGGGAGTTGAAGCTACTAACTCGGGGGTAACTACTATCAAAAAAGAATTTTCTACCCTCAGTCAGTTGGTTAGCTCACACTCTACTTCTATTAAGTAGTTGGAGCAACAGATGAGCCAAATTTTGGCTACTCTGAACCAGAGAAAAACTGGTACTTTACCTAGAAATATGGTTTAGAACCTGCGAACTGATGGCTCTTATTTGGCGATTACCACTCGGAGTGGAAATATATTATCTGGCCCTGCTATGGGCAAAGTTATGGAGAAGGAGGTAAGTGTTGATAAGTCAGAAGGAAGCAATCCAGTGAAGTCTGAGAAGCTGGATGGCTTTGTTGATATTTTGGAGAAAGAAGATGAAAATATTCTTCAATCGCTAAGGAAAGAAATGCCAAGACCACCGCCTCCCTTTCCTTAGAGATTGAAGAAGAAAGTAGATAATGAAAAATTTAGCAAATTCATGGGAATAATGAAACAACTGACGTTGAATGTGCCATTGATGGAGGCACTTGAGCAAATGCTGAACTATGCTAAATTTATGAAGGAACTATTAACAAAGAAGCAGAAGGTAAGCTATGAGCCAGTGGACAACATCCACCACTGTAGTGCTGTTTCATCACAATCCTTAGTGAAGAAAAAGCCTGACCCTGGAGCATTTACCATACCGTGCACATTTGGGTCCATGAATTTTACCAAAGCTTTATCTGACTTAGGAGCAAGTATTAATCTGATGCCACTTGATATCTATAAGAAGCTTGGATTGGGGGAACCTACCCCCATAATGATGCATCTTGTGATGGCAGACAGATCGGTGAAACGACCAGTTGGTATATTGCATGATGTGTCGGTAAACATGGATGACTTTATTCTGCCTATAGATTTTGTGATATTGGATTGTGATGTTGATTTTGAGGTACCCATAATTTTTGGTAGACCACTATTATCCGCGGAAAGAGTATTGGTTGATATGGAGCTCAATGAGCTAAAGTTCAGGTATGGAAAAAGGGAGGCCAGATTCAAAATGCACCTTCCTATGAAGCAGTTGGAGGAGATGAATATCTTCTTGGTTATGGATTTATTCCAGGAAAATGGTAATAAGGTATTGACACGGTATCTTGACGAAGTTTGAGTAGTCAAGATAATCAAGTCATGCCACAACGTTAAATCAAGCGCTGTTTGGGAGGCAACCCAATGTTTTAATTTTATTGCACTTGTGTTTTTAATTTTTGTAGCTAAGAGTTGTACAAAGGAGGTGAACTGGTTTCAGTCAGCTTGAGAAGGTTGACGTCAATTTTGATGGGCTGTCACAAGTATGACGAACCGTGAGAAATGGCATCAAAATAATCAAGTCAAAGAATTATTCTATTATGGATGACGATAATTTTGAAGTGTCGTTCGGTATCTGACGCGCCATCAAAAATACCGTCAAAAGAGTTGAGCACAACTTAAAAATTTTGGGCTAACTCAGCCCAACAACAGTTGTTCACATTTCGGCGTACTTTAGACATTTCTCTTCCAGTTTTGGTTTTCTTTCCTTAGAGAGTTATTTCCTTTCCTTTTTCAAATTTAATCCCTTCTAAGGCAAAATTTTAAGACTTTCCTTGTTGAAGCCTGAGAGTTAGGTCAAGAAATATTCTTCGTCACTCATCTCATTCTTCTATCACTCACAAGTCTAGGTGCTCAGAGTACATCAGTTAAGTGTCGATATCCAGGTATGAGAAAAACTTCAACTTCATCTTTCTTTGGATCAATTGTGAACTACAAAAAACCTTGGTTTCAAAGGAGCGAGATAAACCCATTAACATACTTCAAGCTCCTTCGAAAACTAGGGTTTGTAGGGGTATACGGTATAATTTCATGGAAATCTCAGTAAAGAACATGACCTAAGTTGAAATTGAGAATAATGGTAGAAGAAAAATCAAGTAAAAAGAAGTTAGAAATTGTAATATTGTTTGACGGCAATTTTCATAGCCTTGCACCTGTGTGATGGCCATTCAAAAATGCCATCAAAAGCTGAGAAATTTTGTAGATTTTGGATAAGGTTGACAATGCTTTTGAAGTGCCGTCATACCCGTGATGGCAAATCAGAAAGGTCGTCAAACCTGCGAATTGAAAACAATGATGATGTTAAACTGAGGTGATCCTTCTTCTTCTCTTGTTTGACTATGGACACTAATTTAGGATTTCTATGTTGTTGCAGAACTGATAATGGTACCCAAGAAGAAGAATCCAACCACACCAAAGAAAACAGCTAAAGAGAATATACCTCAACAGCTTATCAACGAGGACTCTGATTATGAAGATGATGAACACTTGCTCAGATGGACGAGAAAGAAGACTGGTAGAAAGACACTACCTTCACCTAATCCTATTGAGGTGGAGGATACTAATGATACTGAGGTAAAAAACTCATTTGAGCAAGCATCGGAGGAATAAGGATCAGAATACACTGAACAGGAGTCTGAGCGCACTGAATAAAAAGTTAAAATTGAAGACTCTAAAAGGCCTACAACTGAAGAAACTGAGTCTGAATCACCATCATCGGAGCAGCAAGGTGATAAGGATTCTCCAGTACGGGGAAATTTGGTGAAATACAAAAACCTCGAGGTTAGAAACAATGCAAGATAGCAAATCCCTAGGTCTGAAAAGATCTATTTGGACCGACTTCGCAGAACATATCGATGAAGTGCCAGAAGGCCAATTCTAGAGGAGAAGAAAATCATCGCTACAGGGTTGATCAGATACCCTGAGGTGATGCAAAAACTAAAGGAGTATGGTTTGGAGTGAACTACCAGGGGAAGCGGTGTTTACTATCCTTCATTAGTTTGGGACTTCTACATGAACTACCAGGCTATGGTGGAAAATATGTACAAAGAAGTAGATAGAACTTTTGATAAGCCTCTACTAACCAAAGTTCCAGTAAGTGGAGTGAGGGTGGATATTTCAGATGCCACTATAAACAGGTTTCTTCATGGGCCAGCCTTTGTCCCATGAGCCACTTCACCTACCTTCTATGCCTGGTTGAAACACCGGGAAAACCAGCGCAAATGGCTAGTAACTCTCATAGCAGATGGGGAACCTGAGTGGCTAAATAATCCGGCAGAAAAGATTACCAAAGTGTCTCTAAATTCAGAGGCCAGATTTTGGTGGGGTTTAGTATGGATTCATCTGATACCCATCGAGGGATACAACATGTTAGGGGATGATCAAGCAATATTAGTTGCAAGCTTGATAGACAGAACTCCTCAGATTTCAGAGAAATGATAGCGTAAGAGATCAAGATTCGGCTTACAAGACCCGATGCTACATATCTATTCCCATGTCTGATTACTAGGTTGTGTGAAGTAGCTAATGTACCTGAGATTTCAGGTATTGATGATGAGATACATGCCAAGAAAACTCACAACCCTGTCAGAAAAAATAAAATTTGGCCGGGCTTACGACTTGATCAAAATGCAGTTGATGCAGCAGATCCTCCAGTCACTGAGATTGTGTCAGCACCATATGTGGGGGGTGCAAATATCCGAAGCTATACCACCACCACCAGCATATTCTGCTAAGGCAGGCTCAGTGCCTCAAAGTGAGCCGACTACTTCTGTCCCTCCGACAGCAACAGGTTCGGCATTTCAGCTGATTAATATCAGAAAGGTGTCTAGGCAAGAAAATTAGTGTGAGGTACAACTACAGGCCTTCGCCAAATGGTTTTCTACCACTGTGGACAAAAGAATAAAAGTTGCACTCGAAGCTACACTCGAACCTTTCATAAATTTGCCAGAGCAGGTGGCAAATCTAAAGAACAGATTCGATGCCCGAGCAAGAGAGATGACAGATGCTGATCTTGCCACTTTTAGGGCTGCGTTAGATAAGGTGAAAGCTGAGGTTGGGATGATGTAGCAACACCAAATCATGGTGCCAACAGGTTCAGCTATGCATGATGTAGAGGAAGAAATTCCTATACTCGATCTCACTGTGGATTCCCTGAAGAAAAAAAAGAAAAAAGGGGAAAAAAAGGCAAGAACAAGAGATATGAGTCGGCTAGTGAAGAAGAGAGAAAAGCTAAAAAGAAAGTAAAGACGAAAGCATAGAAGGAAGATTTGAAATGGGCAAGATAGGAGTCCCTAGCTAACATAGAAAAATGGGAAGCAGCCATCAGAGCTAGGGCTGCAGGTGCTTCATTGAGCCAGGCTCCAGCCACTGCAAAGGAAAATGCTACGAGTTGGGAGAAGACAGTAGATAATGCTATAGCAGGGTCAGAGACCCAGGATCCATAAGCTTGACTGTCTTAAGTTATATCCTAACCCTTAGTTCATTTTATTTTTAATTTTAAGTTGAGGGTATAGGGAAACTATTGTTGTAACATATTCTGTAAATAATTAGGAATAGTACAAGTACTTCAGGTAGTTAGCTTGTTTTGTAATTTTTGAGTACCTCTCCAGTGGTCTAATCTATCATGAATTGTCTGAATTGCATATAATGTGATCACTGTGTATCTGTTTATGGCATTAGTGTGGCAAATAAATAATCTGTAGAAAACAAATGCATGAAACGTATGAGTAGTGATGTGCTATATACTTGTGTGCTATGTGCGTGTAGGGTCTTACTCAGTTTCCATTGTGCGTTGAATCTAGAACTTGCCCAGTTAGTTGTACCATAGTCATAGGATAGGCGTTAGGAAAGGATCATAGGTCATTTTTGCATGTTGACCCATTTTAGCTTAAATGACCGTCCAAATGTGAATAATATCCCTTGATTTCTTTTTGTGTCTAAATAGCCCAGTTCTTTTTATACTCCTCTCACCTTCCCATTATAGCACAATGAACTTGTTTTGGCCCTGGTCCTCCTTGGACACTGTTCACCTCAACTTAGGAAACTAATCTAAGTTGAGGGTGGCTACTATAGGGTGCGTGGCACATTATGAGTATGAAGAGAGGTAAAATAAGGAAAATGAACAACAAGTTGGGTGTAGTGAAAAAGAAGAAGAGAAAACTGAAAAAATTAATCTAATGCTTGAACAGACAATACCCATCTTGAGAATGCTTAACAAATAAAAGAGCGAAGCAAAGAAGGTCAAAAGTTGAAACCCCATGAGTTAATGTAGTGCCAAAGAGGTGTAGTCACTATGAAATACCCATGAATATCATATCAGCCCTGAGCCTACATACAAGCTTAAGAAAAGCCCTATAGTAATCCTAACTGACTTATCTGAAGACTTAGATACTGACTATAAGGGCATGCCTATGGAATTTGATGCGCAATGTTGGAACTTCATTCTGAGAGTAAGTCTTACGTTCATCCCTATGTCTATACATATGACTCTGAGTGAGAAAGGGATTTCTTTGTTGTGAGGGCACACCAGGTATATTTCTATTAATTGCTTTGTTCGGATAATGTAATTTGGGTATGTTCTAGGTTGTTATTGCTGAGATTTTTACAATATCTAGATACATGTGAGTTACATGGGTGTTTTTAAATATTAGACACAGTTGATTTTACTTTGATTGATCATGGAGATGGTGCATGTATTCTGACCTGATGAGAGTAGTTAGCTGCCGAATTGTACTTTGTATACTCCTAGTTATGTTTTGGTTGCTTGAGGACAAGCAATTGTTTAAGTTGAGGGTGTTGATGTGTGAGCCGATGCTAACACATTTGAAGCTTTTAACTCTGAATAATTGCGAGCTCTTAAGCAACTTTTGCTGTTTTTGATTGCTTTTAATATATTAATGCAGATATAAGTGATCGGGGAGGAAATCAAAGGAAATAAGAATAAATCAGCTAAAATCTTGTGTAAATAAGCTGAAGTATAGCTGGCGTCAATTCTAAAGTGCCGTCATACATGGGACAGGCTGTCAAAGTTGCCGTCAAGCTTAGACAGAGCATGAGAAACTAAGATGAAATGTGACGATGTTTAGGATGGGCCGTCAAATATGTGACATGACATCAAAATTGTCGTCAACCAGAAGTAGAGAATATTAATTTCCAGTAAAGTTGTGACGGTATTTGTCACGCGCTGTTAAGAATTTTTACACGCCGCTAGGTTTGCCATCTGAAGAGTCAGAAGATAACAATTCACTGGAATATTTGACGACATCTCGCACATGTTGTCAGACATCTAACATGCCTTCAAGATCATCGTCGTCCAATCCGAAGAGAAAACTGAAACTTTAATTTTATTTCCTTATTTAGGTTTGACTATTTAAAGACTTGTTTTAGGGTTCTTAGGGATCGATCATTAATTATCAGAGAAGAACTCTGAGAAGAGAAGGACGTACATTGCTCTCTTTCATCAATTGTTCTTCTTGTTTCTTATCAATTTTTTTTGGTTTTCCACCTTGTGATTAAATTGAAGGAGTTACTTATTGTTGTTCATCCATTCGTAAGTTTATCCTTATCATCATGAATTCAACTTGTTATTTCGTTCATCAAATCATGAGCGGTTAATTCCATTAGTCAGAGTTATGGGATCCATGGATTAGGGTTTGATGTGATGCTAGCTATTTAACGAATTCAAAGAGTAGTAGAACATCTTGAAATTCTGTTGTTTTAACTGAAATCTAGTGGTTGCAAATATTAGATTATTCCTTAGGTTTTATTTGCTTCTAACGGATAAATAGACTACAGGTCGTGAATTATCAACAGGGACTCGGAAGCTACCAACCTTCTGTTTAGTGATTAATGCTGTAACTGGATTAATCTACCTGAGATAACATCCTATTGGAAATAGATAAGTTATCTAAGTTCGAGAGAATTAGATAATAAATTGTTTGGTGAGGTCGAGAGATAAGTCATAAAGTATCATAGTCAAAGATAGTCTGTTGTTCTACGTACTTCAAGAATCCCAATCATTATCTAGTATCTGTCAACTCCCAAAAGCCATGGTGAAAATAAATCTGGTTTCCCATTTATCTTGATTAGAAACACTGAAGTATTGAAAGTGACATTTTTCTTTCTATGAAACTTAAACCCCTATCTTTCGGAAATCATAAACTATCAGTAAAGCATTTCGTAAACAAATCAAAGTTCACACCCTATTCCCTATGGGATTCGACCCCAACCTAGTTGGGTTTTATATTGACAACAATCGCTTACACCCATTCAAGAGTATAATTTGAGTGTTATCAGTTCCTAAGTCAAAGGCTTCAAGAACCCTCAGTCAAGAGTTCCAAAAAGAGTCTCAAGCAAGTTGTTCACCTACAAGTCATAATCTAAGGTATGTGGGGTTTGAACAAGGATACTTCTTTCGTCCTTGTGCCTAAAAGTTATTTTACTTATGAGAATATATGATTTTCTATGTTTTCTTATGAAATTGAAGTATGGGTTTATACCCTATGTTGTTATTCTTTGAGATTTTAATAGTCTCAATGTGTAGAAATTGAAGTACATGAGTATGTTGAGATTTTAAGGCAAAATGTTGAAAATTCCAGATTTTCTATATAATTTATGAATCTTTATGACATCTAGTATGAACTTTAATGAGTCTTAACTTGAGATTTGATTATGGGTCACTAAGCCCTACATGAGATTTGTAATTTTATGAACATTTTTGCTATAAGCACCCATGAGATTTGATGAGTCTTAACTTGAGATTTAACTATGGGTCGTTAAGCCCTACTTGAGATTTGCGATTTTGTGAACTTTTTGGTAGGAGGTGTTGGTTTGATAGGAGACCTTAGAATCATACCAAACTCAAACCAACCAATAGAAGACCTACATTTCCTACCATAAAGAGCCTCAAATGGGGCCATCTGAATACTAGAGTGGTAGCTTTTATTATAGGCAAACTCAATCAAAGGCTAGTGGTCATCCTAAATACCCTTGAAATTAATAACACATGCCCTCAACATGTCCTCTAAGGTATGAATGGTACTTTCTGCCTGACTATCTATCTGTGGGTGAAAATTTGGACTAAGATGAACTTGGGTACCATGACCCTTCTAAAATGCTTTCTAAAATCGAGAGGTAAATTGGGTACCTCTATCAGACATAATGGTCAAATAAACTCCATGTCGTTTCACCAACTACCTAATATAGAGTCTAGTATAATTTTTGGGCTGAATCTGAAGTGTTAACTGGCAAGAAATGAGCTGACTTAGTCATTCAGTCCATGACAACCCAAATAGAATTATATTGTCATCAAGTATGAGTCAACCCTATAATGAAGTCCATATACACCACTTCTTACTTCTACGTAGGGATACTAAACTACAGAAGCTTACTACTAGGCCTCTGATTCTCAACTTTAACCTGTTGGCAATTTGGACATGCAATAATTCCGTAATATCCTTCTTCATGCCATTCCACCAATATACTTTGTGAAAATCATGGTACATCTTAGTTTCTCATGGGTAAATAATATTGAGAATCGTAATCTTCTACTAGTATATGCTTTCTTAAATCATCCATATTTTGAACACATAATCTTCCCTGATAGCGAAAAACACCATCTCCCCCTTGGGAGACAACCTTAACCTTTTGATTTTGAATTGCCTCTTTAAACGTAAGAAAAATAGGATCACTATCTTTCTTTTCCTTCTTATTGACAACCAAAGAAGATTCTAAACCATTTTGAACCAATACACTACCTTTGGTCGAATCAACCAATCAAACTCCCAGACTAGCAAACTGATAAACCTCACAAACTAACTCCTTCTAATAATCCTCAATGTGATCAACACTCCCCATACTGAGAGCATTGGCCACAATATTGGCCTTACCTGGGTGATACAAGACGCTCATATGATGGTCCTTTAATAACTCTATCCACTCTATCTAAGAAAGATTTAGATCTTTTTTACTAAACATATACTGAAGATTCTTGTGATCAGAACACATCCCTATAAAGATAATGACTCTAAGTCTTTAAGGTAAAAACAACTTCTACCAACTCAAGATCATGACTCGAGTAGTTCTTCTCATGAGGTTTTAGTTGTCAAGAGGCAAATGTTATAACCTTGCCTTACTGCATCAACACATAACCAAGACCAACTCTGGAGAAATCATAGTAAACCACAAAACCATTTGAATACTTTGGTACAGTCAAATTTAGAGAGGGGGAGAGTCGAGTCTTCAACTCTTAAATACTATTCTCGCAAGAATATGACCACTGAAATTTAAACTTCTTCTGAGTAAGCCTTGACATGGGAGAAACAATAGAATAAAATCCTTTAAAAAATCATCTGTCGTATCCGACTAAACTTAAGAAGCTCCTAATATCTAATGGAGAGATGGGTCTAAGATAGTTTCTTACTGCTTTGATCTTTTGAGGATCAACTCGGATGTCTTTACCATAAATAATATGAACGTGGAATGCTTTTGATTCAACGAGAATTCATACTTGCTAAACTTGGTGAATAACTAGTGATCTTTAAGAGTCTGTAAAATAATCCTTACATAATCTGCATTTTCACCCTTACTACGAGAATAAATGAGAATGTCATCTATAAAGACTATGACGAGCATGTCCAAGTAATTCTTGAACACTCTATTCATCAAGTCCATAAAAGTTGTAGGAGCATTTTTTAGTCCAAAAGACATAAATACAAATTCAAATTGACCATACTGAGTTTGAAAAACTATCTTTGAAATGTCATAATCTTTTACTCTGAGCTGATAATAGCTGAATCTGAGGTCTACCTTTGAGAAACAATTTGCACCCTCAAGTTGGTCAAATAAGTCATCAATCCTGTTGATATGATACTTATTCTTGATTGTGACTTTGTTTAACTGATGGTAGTCTATGTACATTCTGAGAGAACCATCTTTCTTGTCCAGTAAGAAACTAGAGCACTCCTTAGAGAAACACTAGGATTGATAAAACCCTAGTATAAGAGATCTTTCAAGTGATCCTTTAAATCCTTGAGCTCATCTAGAGCTATTTTATAAGGTGGAACTAAAATAAATTAGGTAGCTGAGACGATATCTATTTCAAAGTTAATCTCCCACTCGGGAGGAACTCTGGGTAGATCTGTAAATTCATTTACTACCAAAACTGATGGAATACTCAAGACATCAGACCTTGAGTCCTTGACTCAAACCAAATGATAGATGCACCCTTTGGAAATCATTTTTCTTGCCTTAAGAAAAGAGACAAATCCGGCCTATAGGTATAGAGGTACTACCATTCTAATCTAAGATTGGCTCATTTGGAAATTGAAACTGGACTACCCTGTTTCTATAGTCAACTGAGGCATATCAAGGGTGGAGCCAATCTATACCAAGAATGACATCAAAATCAATCATGTCTAACTCTACAAGATTGTTTGAAGTGACTTTCTGGGATACTGTGACTGGGCACTCTTTGTATACCTGTCTGGCTATGATTGAACTACAAAGTGAGGTAGAAGCGGAGAAGCTCTCCAAAAAGATCTCAGGGCTGACACCAAAATCTACTATTATATAGGGTGTCAAGAAGGAAAGCATGGCTTCGGGCTCTAACAATGCATACACATGAATATAAAAGACTTGTAATGTACCAGTGACTATACCTGGAGAACCCTTCTAATCCTAGTAAGTCTAAGAAGCATAGAACCTACCCTGACATTGTCCACCAGTTGAACTAGAGGTGGCACCCTATTGAGTTAGGCAACCTTCTAGAACTGCTAAAGAGTTAGTCTGACTATGGTGATATAATACCCCGTATTAGCCTTAGCTCAATTCAACCAATAGTGCATGTACAAGAGGTGTAGAACCTAAAAATTTAGCTAAGTGTTGGAGACTTAGCCTTATTTTTGGCCTCTTAACTTTGATGATTTTTAAAGTAACCTTCTCGATACTGATTCCTAAGTTTTTGAGTTAATTCACGTTCAGGGGTGCAAAGGGCATGTCTAGGGTAAGTTTCACATTTTTTGAATGAGGTTTGGACCACATTTGGATTTCAAAAATAGCAAGTCATCGCGATTGTGGCACGTCATGCTGAGGGCCTAAACGACATTCCAATTATGAATTTTTATTTTAGAGGGGCAGTCTTGTCTTTTTCCATCACCTTAATCCATCAAAACACAAGATTTGAAGCATTGAAAAGCATATTTAGTCATCTTTTACGCAAAATCTCTCAAAAGAAAACCTCCCTCTCTCAAGGACAAACCCTATCCCCTTCAAGATTCAAGGTCAAACTTCAAGAAATCACCAAGAACTTCCACAAATTCTTTAATTCAAGTATGTTAGATGTTCATCCATGGGCCCTTTTCACCCATGGAGTCCAATAACCCATTTTCAAGTTCAAAGTTATAATTTTTACGTGTTAACATGAATTATATCCATGAAATTTCATGAATTTTGATTATGTATCATGTTTTCAAATTATTTTGGTTGAAATTGCCATTGATACATTCGATTAGTGATATTCACATGTTAAATCCTTAACCCATGTTTTTAATATCAAAATTATGTGAATATTACATGATTTAACTATTTCCATGCTTAAGTCCATGAATTTATTTCCAGTTAAGTTTCAAGTTAAGATTATAACTGGTTTCAAGTGGAATGCATTATAGTATGTTTTAATTATTGTCGTTCCCATATCGTGTTCATGAGAATATAGAATAAATCCTCAATTTATGATTTTTTTCATGTGATTGTGCTATATCATCATGTTTAAAAGTATCCCCACGTTAAAGTCTTGATCCCCATATGTTTGATGAAATGTCTAAATGATGAGTTCTGAATAATGCTTTTTTGGTATGGTTTCGAGCTTTAGTATGCCCCTATTGTTATTGCTATTGAGTCATGGGGGTTATGAATACCCAAAATTTAGTTGTTTACTTAGTATCAGTATTTTCATAATAATTTCAGTATGTATGAGAATTATCAGTCAATCAATTATCATGTCATGTCACACTTAGATTCGTTCAGTAATTTGAGTCAATTCAGTTGGGGGTAGGATTTAATACCGAGCTAACCTAAGTATGGGGGCTGACTCTTTAGTTAGGACTAGGTTCTTAGAAGTAATTCCTAAGTTCTAGAACTACGTAGCCAGCGTAGGTTATAAGATGTCACCAGCCAGTTTAAGACTGACACTCTCAAGGATCACCTACCAATTTAGGACTGATCTCAGGGGTCACTCGCTAGATTAGTACTGGCTCCACAACTATTGTTAGTACCTGTGGCACGGTACTACCACCCTTCCTACTTGGGTCATTGGTTATACCTCAATCAGCTTAGCTTTGGGGCATGTGGTTAGATTATACCTCTTATAGTTTCAGTTTCAATATTCAATTCAGAACTCAGCTCAGTTTTATTGGACCACAATATGTAGTTATCAGTTATTCAATAATCAGATTTCAGCATTTCAATCTATAGACTATTTTATAAATATGTTATATGTTTGGTCAAGCATACTTAGATTTTATAGTTTTCATGTATCTATACATCAATTAACTCATGTTATTCATCTAGTTAGTTATTAATCTTGTTTAGTCAAATTTTAGTATTTCCATGTATATCTGTCATTACTACTTTCATGCACAGTTAGACCACACAGTTAGACCATGTATTTAAGCCTAACTTCATCTAGAATACCAGTATATTCAAAGTACTGACTGTATACTCATTTCCAGCGCTATGATGTTTAATATCATAGGTTTAGATGCACAGTTTCTTGACCGCTCTTAGACAGACCAGATTATCAGTAGTAGTAGTGGCGAGTCCTCATATTTTGAGGACACGATTTTTGTATTTTAGTTTATTTTAAGTAGTTGAGTATTTCTGCTCAGTCGGAGTTATTTGGAGGTTTGTACCATTAGCTCCACAGTCAGTCAGTTAGAGGTTTTTCATACACTTTCAGACAGTTAGATTGATTATTAGTTTTTAGACAGTTGTTTTTAGACTTATGATTCAGTAAAGTTCTTAATATTTAAAACCTTAAGGCGTATTCAGTTATTCCGCACATGTATATTTTGTTACTTTTATTCAGTACCCATAGCAGGTACTAGTTCATGGGTTAGCTTGTGGTCTCTTGAGGCTGTAAGCACCGTGTGGCGATCAGGGTGTATTTTCGGGTTGTTACAGGAGACGATTCTTCATGCATTTTTGGAGATCAACAGGCACTCCCTTACTTTGTGGCTTGACTTGCCGCACCCAAAACAAATATCACTACCAACCACGCACTCACCCTTGTGGTTCCTACCACATCTCTTGCAAACTGGGTTGGTGCAAGCACTATTCATATTATCTTGGGACTTAGAGTCGGGCGCTCTAACTCGAGTATCTTAACTAAACACGGGCACTGGAGCAATAGTAGAAGATTAGGTTGTAGCTAAAGATTTCTGGCAGATCTAAGAGCGATTTCTACCATCTGACCGCTGCTGAGAAAAATTGAATCTACCAGTCCTAGCCCTCTTATTCTCCCTTTCCTTCTCATTGATTTTCTCCTCCTCAATTTGTTGAGCATGGACCATCAATCGGTAGATGTATATATCCTTAATCAACATGATCATTTACACTCCTTGACCATATCCTTAGAAATATCTGACACAAACTTGCTCATCCAGGCCCTGGAGTTGACAACCACAGCTGGAATATACCTCGCCAGTAGAGTAAACTTGAGTGAATACTCTTTCACATTCATGTTTCCCTGCTTCAGGTTTATGATCTACTGTACCTTGGCTTCCCTCAACTCAAACGGAAAAACCTATCCAAAAAATGTAGTAACAAATTTATCCCACTCTACTGGCCCTGTATCTGCACCTCTATCTTCCTTCCATTGCTTAAACTAGGTGTGAGTCACTTCTTGCAATTGATACGAAGCATTCCTTGCAATTGATATCAGCCAAGTCAGCACTCTCACTTGAAGTGTCACCCATAATCTCTGTCACTTTTTGAAGTAAAATTCAATTTTAGCTCAAAATAGTAGTGCTACAGTAGACTGACTTAATTTGTAAAGTTTAAATTAATTGTTCAATCCCAATAAAGTTGAATCTTTATTTAATCTAGATATTTTGGGTTTAAATAATTCATGTGAAACTTATGTCAATACTGTACAAGTTTAAGAGCCAAGACAAATTTTTAACAGCTATTTGATTATAATATGAGGCTAATTAGAGTTGCATTTTCTAACAATGTTATTATTCGCTGAGTCATATATTGCATTAGTGAATGTGATTTTTTTGTCATATTATCTCTTTTGAAATAATCATTTAGTAAATGATCCTCTTTTTATATCTTTTGCAACATATGGATTCTTTTGACCACGGTTTATAAACCCCTTTCAACAACTTGAAACTTGAGATAGCGTTTGGCCATGACTTGACATTTTTGCAACTGTTAAAAAGATAATCTAATATTTTGTATGAAATGACCTAAAAGAGGATATTTGTATAATTCATCTACAGTGAATTAAACAAAGGATATTCTCTATAAATAAATATTTATCTGCACTAGAAGTTTACATCAAATCATATAAATTTTATTGTACATAAGTTATTTAAATAAGATAAGAAGGCATGTTAATTAATTAGTGTTAAAAGTCTATGTGCAAATACATATCCTTTATTTATTGGATAGATATAAACATTCTATTACTAGTAATATTCTATTATTTCCCTTATCCCTTTCTCAGCCTGTCCCATCTGAGCCTATTCCTCTCCCTTCTCTTGATCACATCATCAAGTTCGGTGTGAGGCCAACTTGTCAGTGGTTTTGGAGAAACTGAAATGGTTGTTCTCCTTACCAAGATTGTTGCACAAGAATGGTCATCTCTAATTCTTCAGGGCATCATTCAGCATAGGCTTGCCAAGAAGGAGGTTACTGAGGTATATATCAATGGCAGGTTTGATGGAACTGTTTTCACATCAAATGTGCTTGGGGTTCCTATTAATTTGACCAGTACGTATGTGACAAATTTTGGATGTGACTACTGGGGGATGGAGTAACTATGTGAAGTATGAGTGGCCTCCCCTTATCAACCCACCCTTTAGCTTAGGATAACACTAAGAAATTCTAAGGACAACATAATCTTTTTCATTATTGCAGAATAAAAAAAAAAGAGAAATGACTCCTCTTCACAAGATCTATTTTGATGTGGTGCACAAAATCATTCTCCATAAAAAGGTTTGAAAGACTGAAGCCAACTATTTAGATATGGCCTTAATGGAGTTGTTGGATTCTGAGGTCAAAATTAACCTGCCCCGTCTGCTCCTCAAACACATGAATTGCGTGCTTCACTAAGATGAGAATGGCCAATCATTGGAGTATGGATTTTGGCTTGGCCTGATCTTCAATGCATTAGATGTCTCAATACCTATGTGGGAGTATCAGACCACCAAAGATATTCTTGGTAGGGTTTGTTACTCCTCTCTACTTGATTCCATAATACATGTGAACTCTTCTTTCTAAAGGGCCCAAAATTCTTTAGCTGAAAAGACTGAGGAATAGGAGTATGTTAGGGATACTCATACTCAGGAAATAACTGCACTAAGGGCTAGAATTGTTGAACTTGAGAATGAGTTTGCCCAGAAAAGAGCAACTAGTGTTTCCACCATTCACAGGTTGACCTAGATATTCCATCTGTTCCATCTGTCTGATAGCCTTTTCTCCTTAGTCTTTTAGGGTCTTCAACTGTTCCCTCTGACTTGCATTCAGTAGTGTTAATTTATTTTTATTACTTTCTTGTCTTGTGATGTTAATTGTTTGGAAATTAATGTAATGGTACTTTTTTCTTAGCTTCTCTTTTTGCTTAGCTTCATATACCTCTAATTTGACTTGTTATATTCTAATTATCTTTGTGATAGCCCAGTGGCCATCCAATGACCATGGATAGTTTGACCTCTATTTTTTCTTCTAATATTTAAGTTCAACTTTTCAATGATTCTAAAAGGGGGTAAGAAACTAAAGGATTGGGCAATACCTATAACCCATAGACTAACTTATTTCATTCGAGTGCTTCATACATCAAGTGTCTACAGGTAAATGTGGTGGATGCACAAAGACAAAAGGTTTTTCATTGTCAACAAAGGGGAATTTATTGGGTCTACGAAGTTTTGATAACTGATAAATGAATGAAACATGTTGATTAAGATGGTTCATAGTTACATAGGTGAAAGAATGATAGGCTTATACAAAGATTATTGGTGTAACAATACAAAAAGAAGATAAGTTTTTAGATTGAATGAGTGGATGAGTTCATGCAGTTGATAGACTCAAAGAAACTACCACATGTCAAATTGAAGAGTTGGAGTTTGAATACAACAATAAATTGAAGAGTTGGAGTTTGAATACAACAATTGGGGATAAGAGAGTTCAAATTAAAGAAAGAGTCATATTCTAAATACAACTCCAAATGATAAGTGTTTTGGTGAATGAAGGAGTTTAATTCAAGGAAGAACTCTTTAGAGATTGTGTTTAAATAGGAGTGATCTTCACAGTCACTCATGAACCTACGAGGCAAAAAAATAATTGATAAATTGACTTAGCAATGTGTAACCTGAAAAATTAAAGAACACATTGTTGAGCCTAGTCCTGATACTTATAAAGATAAGGAGTCTTGGTCTTTTTGTGTTAGGGTTGGTTCTTGAGTTGTAACTTTAATGTAATTCTTGTCTCAATGAGTTATAAACTGAATTAGGATTGTTGTCTTCAAGTTAAGAAATTCAAGGACTTGGGATCACATACCTTGGGAGGTTTGTAAGTTGTATTTGAATAGGAGTTAGAGTTTATAATTTCTAGATTGCAGAAGTCTTGTAATTTGTTGTTGCTGAAGCTGTTTAGTGAAGTTGGGGTGAAATCATATATAGGTACAGGTCATGATTTTTCACACTTTTTTGAGTTGGATGTTTTCCACGTAAAAATACTATCTATTTACTTATATAGTTCACCGTATAGTTGAAACACGTTAGGTAAATTGATTCACTCTTTGGTTACTCTTAAGTTACTATAAGTAAAATTAATACGTCGCATACTCTATCATATGAGTTGTTTGAATTAGAGAAATAAAAGACATAGAGAAGGGTATAAAAGCATTGGTAAATTAGAAAAATCCATAATTAGGCTACCCAATTCACTGATGAAATTTTGCGATAATATTCCCACATTTTTTTTTATTGTTAATGTTAGAAAACACATCTTAACTATTAGTTGATCTCTTTTCCTACTTGAAGTATTATCATTGTTCAGGAAGGAAAAGTGAATAACTAAGCTAAAACAAATAAAACTGTCGATTTTGTTTCCTCCAATAAAGTTTTTAAAGACGATTTCAGCTCCAAATAACAGCATTCAAGGGATTTTAACAAGAAACATGCAGCAATTCCAAATCTTGAACTACAATTTTTTATTTCTACAAATAATAGATATCTCAAAGTTGTACCACATACTATTTAAGCAAGAAAGTAAAATTCAATTTTAGGTCAAACTAGTAGTGCTACAATAGACTTATTTAATTAATTTAATTTATAAAGTTTAAATTAATTGTTCAATCCAAATAAAATTGAATCTTTATTTAATCCACATATTTTGTGCTTAAATAATTAATGTGGAACTTATTCCAATACTTTACAAGTTCAAGAACCAAGCCAAATTTTGTATAGCTATTTGATCATAATATGAAGCTAATTAAAGTTGCATTTTCTAATAATGTTATTATTGATTGTATCATATATTGCATTAGTGAATGTAAATTTTTCGTCATGTTATCTCTTTTGAAATAATTATTTAATAAAGATAAAATACAACAAAACTCCCTAAACTTGTCACTCCAACTTACTTTAGCACTCTAACTTTACATCTAATTATTTACCCTCTTAATTTTGTTTTGAGCGAATTTAATTCCCCCTCAAAAATGGAGAACCACACATATAGTGGGAGGTGGTTTACACGCCCCTCCACGTGTCATTTTTTCCAAAAATATTTTCTAAAGTTATTTTTTTTCTTTTTCATCCATCAACTTCAATTTTTTCATTTTCATCCATCCATCAACTTCAATTATTTCATCCATCAGCTTCAATTTTTCTTTCTCATCCATCAACTTCACGAGAATACACACCCAGATACACTCCTCTCACCACAGACCTACACAGACAAATACACCCTCAATTTTCATGGAAGAGATGGAGAGCAACACAATACACACGAAACATACATGCGCACAAATATTGATACATACACACACAGAACAAAAGGAAGAAATGAGTAAGCTGACTCACTCATTTTATATACACACCGAGAATTCATTCACTCACACAGAAATAGGAGAATACGTACACACCAAAAATCGGAGAAAAATAATCAAGAACAGTGGTAGATAAATATTTGGGTCTGATTTTTCTGTGAAATCTAGCTAGAAAACGTTATCCCACAATCGGCCATCGTTTCTTTCCAGTCTGAGTTCGCCGGTGAAGCTCACCGGAGCTCCACCATAGTCAAATCCATCAAAAAACATCATTGACAGCGACTAACACCTTAAAAAGGTAAAATCGGCGAATTCCACCGAAATTGGTTCCACCAGCAAGGACTGGCGTAGTCAATTTTATCAACGCACCATTGACTACTCTTCATCCTCTTCATCATAACTACCACCAACTCACAAAACCACCACCACTGTTAAAACCATATTTGTGGTCATTAACTTCATAGTACCCATCACCAAGGTCCAAGAGCAATACAACCTTCATCTTCGTCAATTTCAGAATCCCCACCATCAACGTTAATATAATTCACCCTCGCTGATAATTTCACAATACCCAACAACAACACCAACGGCAACTAGAATTAAAAGAAATTAAAGAACAATAACAGGAGATAAGATGCAGGTGGTGCGTGAAGAGGCTTAATAGTGCCGCCACCGATTCCATTAAATTCTCATCAAATCGTTCAATTTTTTCATGAATTAAATTTCAATTTCTTCATGAATTGAATTTTAATTTCTCCATGAATTGAATTTTTATTTTCTCATGGATCGAACATCTTCCTTGGAGTCTTAAGATGTAACAATTACATTCACCTCCATAGACACCTCCGACAAGCAATTTATCCTATCACCTATGTCAAGAAAATCTGGTGGAATAGAAGATGTGGGGTTGGCTATGGCGGAACAATGAAGGATGATGTACGGTGGTGGGTGGAGAAACATTTTGTGATAGAAGAAAAGGGTGGGAAGAGAAAAAATATAAAAATTAATGAATAAATTGGAATTTATTTATTTTTATTAATTTTTTTGTTCCTTCTCGCGTGTTTTGGAGAGTGAAAATACTCTCCTTATTAGAGGAGGTGTTAAATTCACTTGAAACAAAATTAAAGAGATAAATAATTATATATAAAGTTAGAGTGCTAAAGTAAGTTGAAGTGATAAGTTTAGGGGGAGGGAGAGGGGTGATGCATTTTCTCTTTAATAAATGATCCTCTTATTATATCTTTTGCAAAATATGAATTCTTTTGACTACGGTTTATAAACCCTTTTCAACAAACTGAAACTTGAGAAAGTGTTTGGCCATGGCCCCGGCAATTTTGCAATTGTTAAAAGATAATCTAATGTTTTGTATGAAATGACCTAAAAGAGGATATTTGTGCAACTCAATTTTAGTGGATTGAACAAAGGATATTCTCTATAGACAAATATTTATCTGCCCTAAATGTTTACACTAAATCATATAAAATTTACTATACATAAGTTACTTAAATAAAATAAGAAGGCTTGTTAATTAATTAGTGTTAAAAGTTTATGTGTAAATACATGTCATGTATCTATTGACGAAATATAAACATCCTATTAATATAATATACTATTGTTTCCCTTAGCCCTTTCTTTTCCTAATTAAGTTTCAAAAAGAAATTAGTAATTCAATTG
The DNA here is from genome assembly GCF_002878395.1 of Capsicum annuum. Lineage (NCBI taxonomy): Eukaryota > Viridiplantae > Streptophyta > Magnoliopsida > Solanales > Solanaceae > Capsicum > Capsicum annuum. Next base: position 194,429,858 of record NC_061120.1, read on the forward strand.
GTATGCTACTTGAATCTACATTGGTTGGTATTTGCAAAGTGTGAATCGAACCGTCACCAATGAAGTAAAAATTCAAGCAGCACACCAACTGAGCTACTAAATTTCTTGGTTCGGTGTTCACCTTGTAATTTACTTTGTCAGTTTCGCCTCTCCTGCATCCAATTTAAAAAGAAAAAGAGAAGTTTCCAACAGAAAAAAGATTTGAGCCGCTACTAAACAAAATTAAGAATACAACTCAAAACACATCTAAGAAAAATATAGGAAAGGAAATTACCTTATAGTCTTACAAAAAGTTTATATTTCCCCTTCTTCATACATTTTTATGATATACTAGTCTCTAAAGATGTGTGTTTCGCATGTGTCCTATTTAATGAGTGTAATGTCTTTGAATTAAAATAATGACAAAAACATACCCAATATAAATAGGATATGAGAAGATGGTATGTATGTTGATCGACCTTATTCCTACCTTGTGCAAATAGAATGAATTTGAATTATTAAACAATTTTCTTAAAAAAAAAAGAACTAGTTCTAGAAAATGAGGATGTAAATCTTGTTTAACTAACTTATTGAGTAAATGTTATACCGAAAAATCCTCAATGCCTTATTACAATTTTGATAAAATGAGAATAGATTATAATTATATCTTCCTGCCAGTTGTGCATTATGTTTGAATATGTTTCGAATGCACAATAAAATTGAACCTACAAAAAAATAGTAGCTTTAATTTGCAGATAACTCCACATCTTCTAATTAATGATGAATATTTAATAAAAATTCCAAATCTAAGTAGAAATAGAAAATTTTGAAATTCTATTTAGAAAATATAATTTACAAACATAGCAAAAGGATTACTTCTTTATTGAGAATAGGGAGTCAAGAATCTATTAGACTTAATTCATTTTATTTCTCTTGAATATTTAGATACTTCTTCCATCAATATTAATGAATTACCAAAATATATATGATGTGAGCACCACAATAAGTTTACATCTTCAAATAGAAAATTAAAAAGCTATATAGATTACATAATAATATATTGATTCAGAAACAAAATATGTGTTTGGAATTGAATGATAGTTAGTCATATGGGTTGGGATATACTATTAACCATGTAGTTTATGTTATAGTGTTACATTTTGTCCTCATGTAAAGACAATTTATTATTTTAAGAAAATCTTTATTTCAATAGATCATTCTATTAATATGTGTTCTTTACTTATGTAGTAGACAATTTTGTATATGGAGTACTTTAACTCATGGACGGAAGATTAAAATTGTCGGTTCTTATAGATTATAAATTAAAATTCACAATCAAAGATGAGGTAGGACAAACATCTTGTTGATTGTAGCACAAGATTAAATATAATTTGATCTTAGTTATGGGAATGGTAATACTCCAACTTCTTGTGCTAGTACATTTCGTATGTATTGAACGGACCAATTAGAGATATTCGTTTATGCTCTGAATATTAATAAACGACTTCTCTAGTCCATTACATGTACTTATATTCTTAATCTTGATATAATTATCATGATCTATGTGGTTTGGTTATTGTTTTAATCTATTAAAAGGTGAGACTCTTTTGTGAGTCAATATATTCCTAATAGGTTGGATGATGACAAATCACTTAGTGAAGTATTAATTGGTTTATAGAACCATGACTCGACTTGAGATAGAAGACACCCTTTATGGTTGCTTATATATTTTCGCAAGAAAACCCTGCAGGTGGATTTTGTATCCGTCATGTGAAATAAGTTAAGCATTATAAATAAAGGATTAAATTAATCAATGAGTTAAATTTTGTAGAGAATTTAATTTAATTGATTAGTGTTGGTAATTCTAACATGGAAAGTTAAATAAGATGTAATGGTAGATTTCAAAATTAAATCGAGTGCAATTATAAATTTTTAGTGAAATAATTTGTAATTTGTTATAATATGATAATTCTTTCATCACCAAATTAATATCATAATTGGAAGCCTCACTTAATAAATTTGTGGTCCCGGTTATACCTGATTAACTAATCAAGTTTGAAAAAGAGAAAGAAACTTACGAGAAGAAGTAATATTACTTACTGGTCTTCTATAAGGAAAAGATATCTTTTGATTTTAAATAAGAAAATGTTTTGGAAAATGAAAGGGCACAAAACGTTTTGAATAATAAAGAGGCAAAAAACGTTTTTGACAACTGAAAAGACAAAAATGTTTGCCTCTTGGCTTTCCCCTCTTTAAGATAAAACAAAAATAAATAGGGGTTTTTGTTCAGAAGATTATGATCTCTTGATATATTCTCTTTGAATCCAAAAAGTATTTGCCCACACAAGTTTTCACGATAGCAAAAGTTAGTCAGGATATAATAGAAGATTGTAGCCCTGGAGGTCAAAGCAGTGAACGAATTGTGTGAAGGCTTCAACAGGTAAGTAGCTTTTTAACTTCGTTTGATGATTTATGTTGTCTAGATTATATATAAGTTATTGTCACGACCTGAGCCGAGGGCCTGGTCGCGATGGGCATCCTGAACCATCAAGCCCTGAGATACCCCTGTAATTCCCCTACCCATTAGTGATATTGTCCGCTCTGGGCACAGGCCCACACAACTTTAAAATACATCGCTAGGGAGTAAGTCTCTCTTACTTATATACCTAGTATCCTCCTGTGTTTTACCGATGTAGGACTCCTTCCTAAGTAAGGATTTTACATACACTCTCCCTTAAGGACTCAGCGTCCTCGCTGAGGTTTGCCTCACCAAATGGAATTTGCCTATACTCAGGACTGAGGTTTGCCCCACCTTACCGGGATTCGCTTGCACTCAATTTGAACTCTGGACTACATCGACAGGGCTGACACAGGAGGGGCTCTGAGCATCCCGAACTATCAAACCCTAAGATACCCCTATAATTTCCCAAACCACTAGTGATATTGTTGGCTCTGAGTCAAGGCCCGCATGGCTTTAAAAAGGGTCGCTAGAGAGTAAGTCTCTCTTACTTATATACTCAATATTCCTCCTGTGTTTACCGATGCAGGACTTCTTCCTAATGTTGTGGAGAGAATGAAATTATGGTCATAGTTAAGTAAAGTAATAGACTTAGGTTGATATTTCTATTTGATGGGATAATATAATATGTGGCATGTTTCATCGGTGTTACATGATTGTATGTAACATCCCAACGTAGGAAGGAGTCCCACATCGGCAAAATACAGAAGGGATAATAGGTATATAAGTAAGCAAATATTACTCCCTAGTGACGTGTTTTAAAGTCATGCAGTCCTGGGCCCAGAGCAAACAATATCACTAGTGGGTTGGGGAGTTACAGGGGTGTCTCGGGCCTTGATAGTTCAGGATGCCCATCGCGGCTAGGGCCTTAGCTTGGGTCGTGACAAGAATATCATGACCTGAACCGAAGCCCAGGCTACGATGAGCATCCCGAACCATGAAGGTCTGAGAGCCCTTCTCTAACTGGAAATCATATACACAATTCATATACAGTAAGGAAAATACAGAAAAAAATGACAAGATGGAAACATAGTCATTCTTTTACTTCAACTGAACAATATGAAAATGAGTTCTTGAATGATTCATAAACACTTGACACTAGTTTACAAAATCTCTAAAAACTCAAAAACACTTCTGTTTGAATACTAGGACAAGGCCCTCAGTCAGACCATAAACCAAAATGAAATATCAATGTCCAATCAACAAAACCTTCCGAAATAAGGGAGGCTTACTAACTCCAAACATCGGACAACCAAATCTACTGCTTAGTCGGACTCTGGGATTGTGCCTCAGATCCTAAAATATAGATGTACTGGTATGCAGAGCAAATCTAAAATAATGTATTTATATATAACATAAGCGAGAGCAATTCATAAAACATTTTACATTTAATATATGAAAATGAAAACACATGGGCACACTTTAAAGACTTTGAAATATTTCTTTGAAGCCAAGACTCACTCTTTTTTTTACTTCTGAGCTAGGTGGTACACCCTAAACTCTATAATCCCACGGGTTATTTGGAATCCGCCCTTGTCTCGGCGGCCAAGTCCCCAACCCAAGTTTGCCGCTAGGGTTGGAGTCTCTATCTCTAATACGACAAGGAGAACTAGGACAGCGTACGGTCCCTCTTGGGGACATAATAAAATCATATCGACAAAAATGATTTCGTATAATGAGATTTCTGAACTCATACCTTCTTCGGGTAACCATCTAACTCTCTTTAATCCTATTTTTAACTCTTTAAGACATCCATTCTATGAAATCAAAATCTGAAAATCTTACTCTGGTATGGCATTTATCTAATTGGTATCGTCATACCAAGACTTGCAAGTCATATCTCTAAGCCATAAAATATCAAGTTCCAGTCTCTAAATTCAAAACATAAATTTTGGACCACCATATCATTCAAACAGTTCAAGAGAATTCATATTTCAAAACATATGTCAAATTATGCAGACTTTCTCTTTTCAACATTTCAACAAACATGCAGTGGTCAAGTATTTTGTAACAAACCATGAAATCTCTTTGAATCACCACTTTTCATTTATATTAGCAAGAATCATCCTTTCTTTAGCTCATATAAACAATCAAGGCTTAAAAAATAGTAAAGACATTTGAATCATGCTTATTAATATGCAATTGAATAATTTATAACATATGAAAACAAGAGGTTTTACAATAAGAGAGGAATTTTAATTGTTCATCCTCTCAATTCAACATTAGAACTCAAAAATGCATACATACATATATACGAGCACAAATCTAATTTAGGGAAGGCCTCAAGACCAAAATATTATCATAAAAAAGATTTCACAATGCACAATTGTAAATGTAAATTCAAAACCCATTGCAAATTCATGATTTCGAAATATTTAAATATTATCAAAATGATTTCACCATGCCCATGTAGTTTAGGAAAACTCCACGTACCTTAGATTGCTTAGGTTGAAGGATGGAATCCAAATCTCTATTTATTTCTTGGGAATCTTGGATTGAAAGGATTAGTTTCTTGATTTCTTGTTCTTGGAGAAAACCCTAATTTCTCTTATTTTTTTTAGAGTAAAGGGGATTGAGATATTGTAAAACTGATAAAAAAAAAAGGATTATAATGCTTAGGGTATGATTTAAATTCTTGGGGAAAGAGTTAGAGATTGAAAAGTACCAAAATATCCCTTTAAAATGACACTTTAACGTTGTTCGGCCCTTATCGACGGCCTAGGTGACGGAGCGTTACTCCCATGACGGATTTTGACTCAAACCATCACAGAAAAAATAGTTTTCGAGCTTTCTGCTTCAAGTTGACGGCCTAACTTGACGGGCTATCACTGGCTTGATGGTCCATCAGTCTGGTCGTCGCAATTTGGCAGACTGACACCTCTCAGTAAAATGTACATAACTCCTTAATCCTATATCGGATTAAGGCAAAACTAGCGGCGTTGGAAATAAGATTAAAAGACCTTTCATTTGATATATAGTAGGCCCTCTAACTCATTATACACAATATGTTATGATCAATGTAAGTTGACCCAAGTTTATACGTTCATCAAAACTTAATTGATAGAAGAGTTTTCAACTCGTCTTTGAGTTTGGGAGTTTTTATAACCTCAATTCATATTAAAAGGTATTCACACACTATAGGATTGATCATCGCACATATATTAACAAAGAATAATTGGGTTCGGGTCTATTTGCGTAGAAAGGACAGTTCAAACTTTAGCCCGAAAGTGCAGGGTGTTACATTATCTCCCCCTTGGGATCTTTCGTCCCCGAATGATAAGTAGGGACTCTTTGAATCTCTAAATGTATAGAATAAATAACATAACATTGCATTAAATATTTTTCCTCAACAAAGTATGCGAAGGCAGCCAACGATCTTCATGATAACCCTTAAGAAAACGTGTAAGCACGAAACATGAGATAATAAAACTTGATGTCGACATGATTTTGGCATGTGTTTTATTGCACATGATCAAAACATTATAAGACATGAATTTAATCCTCAGCCTGATTAAGATTAGTACAAGACATGAGATGAGATTCTCGTGGGACATAAGAATAGAAACATTCTCCATCTTATAAGATACAACAAAAAGACTTAAACTTAGAGACACTACTTGTCTACACCCTAAACAATAAATTACATGTTTTTTCATTTCCAACTTACAATTCTCCCAATACACATCTAGCCACACAAGTTTGAGTCCCACTGTATAATATTCCTATGTTGATGCCTATCTCAGAGAGAAGAGGTGGTAGTTTAAGCTATGGAACTCCGTATTCCACTTCCCTTTAGGAAGATTTACTTTACCTTACCACTACTTTCAAATACACTCAAGTTTTAAATCAGGGAGTACTAACCATACAATGCATTGGTTTGTATTTTCAACAATCAGAGCATTCAAGCCTAATCATTACTACACCCACTACATGGATCTCCCCACTAAGACCAACAATTTCAATCACTCTCACAAATATTTTCACCATATTTCTCCTTCTTAGTTATTTCACACAACAAAAGTTCATTTCCTTCTTTTTCCTTTCACCTATAACTTAGCTCAAGAATCACATCAATTTTTTTTTCAGTTTCAAGAACATCTACTCCCCTACCTGACACACTACTATAGTTCTACAACCACCATTATACTAACATAAGAAGGGTCATTGAGAAACCCAAGCATAAGCATCATGAATGGAAGTAACACTTGTCAAACCATAACTTATACTTATTGCACTACTCAAGGAGTGACACGAGGTATAGATACGATAGAATAGACACGAAGTGCTTCATATATCAAGTGTCCGAATCATAAGTAAAGTGCCGATCGGCACGAACACAATACAATATGGTTTCCTTAGGACAGACCACAATGAGAAATATGGATGCACATATCATGAGGTATATGGCATAAAGCCAAAATTTATAAAGTTAACAACTAAGATTAGGATTTTCCACTTGAAGCGATTGATCCTTATTTAAGGAACTGAAATTTTCCATGAGTTCGTATAAACTTTATCACTTTAACTAATCCTGACATAAAATGAATCGGTAACGTATGGAAAGCATAGTTTCTTTGAATCAAGTATCATGCGAGACATGGACTTTTATAGATCATGAGCAACATAACATAGAGCTTGAATACATTGAATATTAGATCACTGAGTGATATTATTGCTTCTAGTTTGGAGGCCGGAACATGACATGAGTTACATAGAGAGCTCAAACCTTAGACATAGGTAAGTCTTAAATACATAAGACATTAGTAGATGTCCATTCAATTTGAAGTAGGAGGATATTGCTTGAATAAGAATTGATTTATCATGATTCTTACTTGAAACTTGACACCACAAGAAAAAAATTCGAAAACTACTTTAATCCATCATCTCCCCTTTAGACCAAAGTCACACCACTAGACTTGCAGACATAACCTCACATCAAAATCTGTAGCCACAACTCTCAGTACAAACAAGAATCACCATAAACTTAAACTCTAAACTCTTCCTGATCACTAACCTCTATAGCCATCATTCTACAACTCCCACTCTCATGAGCGTATGCATCCACACTCTTTATCACATAGGGGTATCAATATACACATGAACACAAACTCCCCTTAATAAATATATAAAGATACTAAATTCTTTCTAGAACCTCCCCCTTCTAGGGAGACCAAATCATAATTTTCTCCAACCCCCTCGGTCATTAACTTACGACTACCATCATTATAGACATAGACACCCATGCTTCTAAACACTTAACACTCCATCTTTAATTTCTTAGAATGCTAGCTTTGCACCTCTAATCACATAACTTACCACTTAACAAAATTTGCGAAACTATACAAAAGACACATATTTCCTACCTATATTTTCTTAATTTCGCTATAATGAACCCCATACAACAACTCCTTAGTCTTTCCCAAATATCTCCATACTACAAATTTCAAGAACACAGACTAGGTACACCAAACACTTATACACATAAAACTTTATCTAACAACCTGCTACCTGGGGTTCAACTTATTCCTGTATACTCACGTTCTTATCCACTTAATGAAACAACCATAATTCATCGTTTTAACACTAATCCTCATGTCCACATATACCTCACGATTACCGTTTAAACTTTTTATAAATTATCAACCTAGGACATTTCACATATCATATGAAGACTGCTAATTAATCCCAACAAACATGCATCATTAATCTTAAGCTACTACTCTTACCACCATACTTTACATCTAACGTTCAAGCCCATAGTCTAACGTCAATCATGTACCAACAACGAAGCATGCCACATACTATAATAATCCATCAAATTGGGAAATCAACCCAAAATACTTTATTTCGCCTAGATACTACCTACAATCATATCCCCTCCATGATATTGTTACTACACCTCAAATTCCACTACCTACATTCTCACATAGTACTAGTTATAACTACTAAAGAAAAGACAATCAAAGGGGTAAAGTCACATAATAGAGATAGTCAATCTTAACCTTAAAATATAACCCATTTAAATCTTATCAACGTATTCTAATGTCTCACATCATACTTACTTACCCATGTATTCATTATCACTATCACTAAATTCCATAAACACCAATGAGTCTCTACCCATAACTTATTGAGTAGTCTACCCCCTTCTATTCACAACCTATAACTAATTTCTATAACTACCATAACTATGCACTCTAGGCTCCTTCCCTAATTTAAATAAATAAAGATCATATCCTGCCACTTCCATCACAGACTATTATACGATCTACAAATATTGCCATCACATTAGTCTACCACTATAAAATGGCAAACCATCCCTCAATTAATGGTTAAACAACTAAAACTACTTATTTACACAAAAGTCACCCTCACTTTGACATCTAACCTTGTGACTTCATGTCACCAATTTTTGGACCATCTTACTATCGGTAGGTCATGACATATTAACATATACTACTACTAGTGTTGAAATACAGTTCCAATATTCTTCTACACATTGTTACCCTTATACATGACATCTGCAACAAGAATTTTATAAAAGGATAGTGAATACACTTCGTACCTCAGGATGAAAAGTATGATTTCATTAAGATAAAGGTATACACCTAAATTAATGCACCTTGAAGCACTAATGGACTCTTCTCAAGTCCCTGTGCTATCTCATAACTTTATGGATAACTCAATAAGAGAGAACTACCTGGCTGGGGGAGCTAGACTCTAAGACTTGTATCGCCTCGACAATGAGGCATGGCCCATGAAATTAGAACAAGGAAGAAATTTGGATAACTTTCTTATGTACAACGCTATAGCATGAACTAGAGTATGAAAGAATAAGAAACAACTCCTAAATGCCTGGTAGCCTCTTGATTATAGGTGTGGTGCACAACACACCCATAAGAAAGACTCCACTAAACATGATTTCACAGACACCCTAGGACCATAAATTATGCTGTGATACCAAATTTGTCATGACCCAAACTGAGACTTAGGCTGCAGCGAGCATCCCAAACCATGAAGGTCTGAGAGCCCTTCTTTAACTGGCAATCATATACATAATTCATATACAGTAAGGAAAATACAGAAAAATATGACAAAACGGAAACATGGTCATTCTTTTACTTCAACTGAACAATATGAAAATGAGTTCATGAAAAATTCAAAAACATTTGACACTATTCTGCAAAATCTCTAACAACTCAAAAACACTAGTGTCTGAATACTGGGACAAGGCCCCCAGTCAGACTGTAAACCAAAATGAAATATCAATTTCCAATCAACAAGGCCTTCCAAAATAAAGGAGGCTCACCGACTGCAAACTTTGGACAATCCAATCTACTGATCAGTAGGACCCTGGGACTATGCCTCATATCTTAAAATATAAGGGGTCAATACAGATGTACTGGTGCACAGAGCAAATCTAAAATAATGTATTTATATATAACATAAGTGAGAGCAATTCATAAAATAATTTACGTTTAATATATGAAAAAACATGGGCACACTTTAAAGACTTTGAAACATTTCTTTGAAGCCAAGACTCACTCTTTGTTTTACTTCTGAGCTAGGTGGTACACCCTAAAACTCTACAATCCCACGGGCTATATGGAATTCTCCCTTGACTCGGCGGCTACGCCCGCAACCCAAGTTTGTCGCAAGGGTTGGAGTCTCTATCTCTAATACTCCAAGGGGAACTAGGCCAGTGTACGATCCCTTTTAGGGACATAATAAACTCGTATTGGCTCTACATGATTTCGGGCAATGAGTTTTCTGAACTTACACCTTCTTCGGGTAACCACCTAACTCTCATTAAGTCCATTTTTAACTCTTTAAGGCATGGATTCTATAAAATTAAAATATGAAAATCTTACTCTGGTATGGAATTCATCTGGTTGATATCTTCATACCAAAACTTGCAAGTCGTATCTCAACTACAAAATATCAAGTTCCAGTCTCTTCATTCAAAACAAAAAGTTTGGACCACCATATCATTCAAACAGTTCAAGAGAATTCATATTTCAAAACATATGTCAAATTATGCAAAAACTCTCTCTTTTTAATATTTCAACAAACATGCGGTGGTCAAGTATTTTGTAACAAACCATGCAATCTCTTTGAATCACCACTTTTCATTTATATTAGCAAGAATCACCCTCTCTTCAGTTTATATCCAAAATCAAGACTTAAAAAAAATAGTAAAGACATTTGAATCATGCTTCTCAATATGTAATTGAATAATTCATAACATATGAAAATAAGAGGCTTTACAACATGAGAGCAAATTTAATGGTTCATGCTCTCAAATCATTATTAGAACTCAAAAATTCATACATACATATATACAAGTACAAATCTAATTTAGGGGAAGGCCTCAAGACCAATACATTATCATAAAAAAGATTTCACAATGCACAATTGTAAATGTAAATTCAAAACCCATTGCAAATTCATGATTTCTCAATATTTAAATACTATCAAAAAGATTTCACCATGCCCATGTAGTTTAGAAAAACCCCACATACCTTAGATTACTTAGGTTGAAGGATGAAATCCAAATCTTGATTCGTTTTTTCTGAATCTTGGATTGAAAGGATTAGCTTCTTGATTTCTAGTTCTTGGAGGAAACCCTAATTTCCCTTGTTCTTGAGAGTAGAGAGGATTGAGATATTGTAAAATTGATTAAAAAAGAATTATAATACTTCAGGTATGATTTAAATTTGCGGGGAAAGCGTTTGGGATGGGAAAGTACCAAAATATCCCATTAAAAAAACACTTAAACGTTGTTCGACCCTTACCGATGACCTGGGTGATTGAGCGTTACTCCCGTGATTGATCGTCACTCAAACCATTTTTTTTGAGATTGTTGTTTCAAGTTGATAACCTAACTTGATAGGCCATCACTGGCTTGATAGTCCGTCAGGCTAGCCATCGCAATTTTGCTGAGTGACACCTCTTAGTAAAATGAGCATAACTTCTTACTCCGATATCGGATTAAGGTGAAATCAGTAGCGTTGGAAATAAAACTAAAAGAACTTTCATTTGATATATAGTAGGCTCTGTAATTCATTATATACAATAAGGTATGATCGATGTAAGTTGACCCAAGCTTAGAAGTTTATCAAAATTTAATCAATAGAAGAGCTTTCAACTCGTCTTTGAGTTTGGGGATTTTTGTGACCTCAATTCATATTCAAGGATATTCACACATTATAGGATTGATCATATGGAATACCCCATAATGTTCCTAACCTAAATTCATTTCTAGAATGTTAAGGGATAACTTTCAAAATGAATAGTATTTATTTCATGTGCAATTTTCCAGTTTTAGACCCTCTAACGCGTAGGAAATTGAATTTGCTTTCCAACAATATAAGATTTGCCTTAATTCGATAATCGAGTAAGAAGTTATGGTGATTTTAAGTTTCAGTCTCAGAACGTCATAATTTGGGCCCGTAGCGCATCGCGGAGAAGTGCAAAATCATAATTGTCAAATTTCAGTGAGACTCCATGATTCCACCGTGTTGTGGTGATGTCCCATCTCACAATTGTCACTTTTCAGTAAAGCTCTGTGATCATGGCCTGTCGCAGAGGAGTCTCGGGTCCTAATTGGTAGTTTCCAGTAAGCCACCGTGATAGTGGCGCGTCGCGGTATCACGGTGGCCACCCAAATCGAAAAAATCTTATATTTTCAGTTCCATCCAAAAGTTTAAAAAGGGAATTTTGGTTAATTCCCAAGGACCCAATTCATCCAAAACAAGGAATTAAACCCATTCTAAGCAGTTTATGCCCAATTTCACCCATTCTCTCCCAAAGCAAAACCCTAAAGCTCCAAAGCTTTTTCTCCAAGAAATCAAAATCCTCCATAGATTCTCCAAGAAAGCTCTAAATTGAGGATTCCCAAGGTAAGATAATTAAGAACTCATCCCCAAGAATTCAATTAGGAATTAATAACTCAAGTTTCTTCATCTAATCATCAATCAAGGTATGTGGGGTTTATGAACAGAGATCTTCTTTCATCCTTGTGCCCAAAACCAAGCTTTTAAATATAATTCATATAATTTTGAATGTTTATACATGAGATTTAAATTAGGGGTTATACCCATTGTTGCTATTTGCATGATTTTGAGATTTCACATGATTTAGAAGATGAATTACACGTATATTTTCATAGTTTGAGATGAATTATCACTGTTTTCATTATCAAGCATGATTATTATAATGTTTTTAGGGAAAAGGAATCGTTTCTACCCCAAACTATACCCGAAAAGTCGAAGCCACACTTAAAGTATGCTAGTGACCTATTACACACCTAAACTATAAAAAAGTGAAACTATTTACACCCTGTCAGGCTACCACCACTTGCATGTGGTGTAGTGTTTTACACGTGCAGCCACGTCAGCACCACGTCAGTAAAAAGTATCACTTTTTTATAATTAAGGTGTATAATAGGTCACTTATATAGTTTAGGTGTGGATTCAAATTTTCGACTATAGTTTGGGGTGGAAATGATGCCTTTTTCCTTAATGTTTTTAGTCATTTACTTTTGTTATTTAATAGGCTGGACGCGCCTAAAATAAGTGTAACACACACGCCTTAGAATAGGAGTTGCGGGGAGGTAATAATATCACTTTTATATAGTGAAGGTATGTAATAGGTTACTTATATAATTTAGGTATGGCTTAGACTTTTCTTATATAGTAAGGGGTGGAAATGATGTCTTTTCCCATGTTTTTACATAAGTTTGAAGTATGGGTCATTAATCCCTAATGAGTATTGCAATTTCAAAATTGACAGTGCTATGAGCATCTTATGACTAGATTCTTCTCAGATTTTTTATAAAGATTTGATATTTTGATCCTAAGCTAAGATATGGAATCCACATTCTTCATACAGTTTATGATCTAAATCAAAGAAAAGCATAACTGGTTTTCATTATGAACCCTTATGCTATTTTAAGGTGGATTTCATAAAAGTTCTGAGCAATAAGTATGGGAGTAGTATTTAGCACCGAGTTGGATATGATTCCAAGGTCTTATGCTCCAGAACTACGAGCCAACGTAGGTTCAAGTTATTACCATTTATATGAATGATTTAAGATAATGACCACTCTAGCTAGGTTCTCTTCCGATGGCAAGGGTAGAACAACTCTACTAACGTGGTTAAGAGACGTTGGACTCCATGACAGCTCAATGGTTTATGTTGGTTAGAGTACCTCCCAAAAAATTTCAAAGTCTTAAAAAAAAGAATAATAGAAAATCTTTTAGAAAAACTAAGTGGAAAAGGGCTCACAGTTTCATTCAGATTATGCTTTACAGAAAGATAATAGTTTCAAATTTCATCTTTCATATTTTAGATTCAGAGTGAGCTCTTTTACACTTAGACAATATGTTTTACAGACAAAATTCTAGCATAACTTTTAGAACTAAATGTTATGACTGACTAGTTTCACAAGTATGATTTGCTATGCATGATTCCATGTTTAAGTATTTCAGATATTCCAGCTTATGTGAGTCATTTACATTTAACATGCATTGTTTTATAAATTATGATGATGAGATGATATTTTACTTAGGCATTTCACCCTAATATACTCAGTACATCCTCAAAGTACAGATCCACATATACGTCTATGTCCGACATTATCTCATAATGTAGGTTTAGGTGTTCAATATCAGCAGCGTGAGTAGTTCGAGCAGCTCCATCTACATCCAACAGTTGGTGAGTTTTTATAGTCCGGGGACTTATTAATTCAGATTTTGCAGCTTATTAGTCATATGATTTGATTTAGCATTTTTATAAGACAGTTTGAGTTAGCTGGGGATTTGTCCCAGTGACTCTCTAGTTATTAGTAGTAGAGGCTTGTCAGACTACTAGTTTTGATTTAGATTATTTAGTATTGATGTTTCAGACATTATTCTCAGTTATTTCAAATAGTTTTCCGCATTCTAGCATGACTTTAATATCTATATTTCCATCATTATGAGATTTAGGCTCAATAGTATGTAGACAGGTTTAGCTTAAGGTACTCGTTGTCTTGAGCACCGTGTGACGTCTTGGGACCAAGTTTTGGGTCATTACATCATCACACATTTATTAACAAAGAATAATTGGATTCCGGTATATACGCATAGAAAGGACGATTCAAACGTTAGCCCAAAAGTGCGGAGTGTTGCAATTATATTGATCCTGTAGAATTTTTGTTTCCGGTGTGCATGTTCTAACGATATGCTGTAAGATGAATATTTAAATCGTGTACTCAATTTATTCCATGGACAAATGTGTTATCTTCTCTCACTCCACCCCACATTCCTCCCCCTTTTAATTCAAAGTGACAGTTTACACTTACAATTACAAGATTATAAAAAAGAATTATCAAACTTACATATAACAATCACCAAGAACAGAAAGAAGTTGTTTTACCTCAAAAATTAAATTCTAAATATGCTTTGGTTAGGATTATGTTGAATTTTGATCTCAAGAATATGGGTAAAAGGTGAGTTGCAACTTGCAAGTGATGGTAATCTTGTTCTGTCACCGAACTTCCCAAGAGCAACTCGCAAATGATGGTAATTTCCACTAACCTTAGTTCTCTCAAGGAACTTGTCAAGAGAAGCAATCTCCATGATACTGTCATCGATTGGCTTCGAACAAGCAATCACGAAGGATCTCTATGATATTATAGACGAAGAAACTAACAAATATTGTGGAAGAAAAATATCTATATGACAAGAGTTTAATCTTGTGATTATTGTAATCACGTTTTGACTTAAAGATAGTGAAATTTGTGGGAAATTCAGTGAGACAAGTTGTGGTTCTTCCCAGAGGCGGAGGTAGGATTTATGCTGAGGGGATTCAAAATTTGAAGAAAAACTCATTGAAGGGGTTCAACATCGACAATATGTAAATAAAAATCATTTTAATCATATATTAAAAGTATAATTTTCCACTGAAGGGGATTCAGACGAACCCCCTATTACTAGGTTGGCTCCGCCTCTGATTCTTCCTCCCTAGAGCAAGAGGTTTTCACGTAAATATTGAGTGTCTTTTATCTTCTGCACTTTAGTAATATCTTGTTTGTTAACTGATTTACCGTGTAAAGGACCTGGTCCCTTTACTTGGGGGGTGACTCGTATAAGCCTAACCAGATGTCTATAACATTAATAATCCGATTGAGTTTATGGAGACTAGTGAAAATATGTTAGATAATATCATCGACATGACTGATCAGGAGAGAAATTCAAAATCTTATTTTGATTCTGTATTAAATCTTTTTTATTATGACATGCATGATCATAATCATGAGGAGAGTCGGGAAAGAAATTCAAACTGTGATTTGGAGAGTCAAGAGAGTGATTCAAACCCTGATTTTGACTCTCACAATTTATTACATCTTTTGGATGATATGGATGAACATGTTCATGAGGAGAGTCCGGAGAGAAATTCAAACTCTGATGATGAAAGGATTGATGATTTCTATGACAATAATGATCTGACTGAGTTGATGGAGACTACTGGAAATATGTTAGATAATATCAACGACATGACTGATCAGGAGAGAAACTGGAATTCTTATTTTGAATCTCTATTAGACCATATGTTACATGACATGTATTATCATGAAAATGAGGGCCATATGTTACATGACATGCATGATCATAATCATGAGGAGAGTCGGGAGAGAAATTCAAACTCTGTTTTTTATTCTAACAATTTATTACATCTTTTGGATTATATGGATGATCATGCTCATGAGGAGAGTCAGAAGAGAAATTCAAACTCCGATTTAGTTTCTCTATATGACAATATATTACTACATCTTTTGGATGAATTGGATGATCGTGCTCATGAAGAGAGACGAGAGAAATTCAAACTCTGATTTGGAGAGTCGAGAGAGAAATTCAAACTCTGATTTGGAGATTCGAGAGAGAAATTCAAACTCTGATTTGGAGATTCGAGAGAGAAATTCAAACTCTGATTTAGAGAGTCGGGAGAGAAATTCAAACTCTGATTTGGAGAGTCGGGAGGGAAATTCAAAGTTTGAGTTTTATTCTCTGTTAGACAATGTATTAGATGTTTGGATGATGACATTTATAACCAAGATCATGAAAGTCGGGAGAGAAATTCAAACTCTGATTTTGATTCTGACAATTTGTTACATCTTTTGTATGATATGGATGATTGTGCTCATGAGAAGAGACGGGTGAGCAATTCAAACTCTGAATAGAAATTTCATTGTGCCACAAACAATTGCAAGCATAACGAATAGACCCCATAATTTATACTTGCGCCTGCAGCCAGGGCTAGCTTGAAACGAGCCTGCAACGAGCAGTTTTTGTTAGGCCTGGCTGTGTTAGCTCGAAATGAGCCTGCAACGATTGGACTAAGCTAATGAACAGAAAAATATATCTCTGAGTATGCCTGGTTGATATCTCTGATTAGGTGTGATTGGACTAAGCCAACAATTAGGCCTGGTTCATATTTCTGATTCCATGGATAATTTTCACCTCCAATGTTAGGCACAGAAAAATGTACTCTACAGCAGGAGGAGATGCAGCAGTAATTGGAGCATTGCTGATTTTGAGAAGAAAGAGTTACGGTCATCCAAGTGAATTTGATTATCATGTTTGTCATTACAGAGTTTGTAATGCAACCTATCCGAGCAGTTACTCTAGAGAAAAGTCAACTATATCTGTGCTTGGGAACACGTAAAAGTTGCACCAAACAAATTGAACTGGATTCAGAATGGAACGACTTCACTGAGAAGCAAAGGCAATTGAATTCTCAGGAAGAAGAGTTGCAAAAATACATAGTAGATGCAGAGTTGGAACCTGGTTTCTGGTTTACGCCTTTTCCTGTTTCTTGCTACCAAAAGCTCCATTTATCTCTGTCATTGGAGGTCTTAATGCATATATAGTAGATACATAGTATTGCACTTAATGCATTTCATGGCCTACAATATAGAATCTTCCCACAAGCATAAGATAGTTGTGATGCTGATACAAATGAGATCCGGGAACACTTAATCCTGGACAGGCAGATTCTCAAGCAAGCTATAAGCTCTTCAATGAGCTGCATAAAACACTAAAAAGTTTTATATCATTGTTATTATGCACAAACGTATATTGGTGTCTGGAAATCATGAAAATTCAATATCAACAAGCTACAATCAGAAAACATTCTTTTTTGCTTGTTAGATTATTATTTTTCAAAAAAAAAAAAAAAAAAACAAGTTAAGGGGTGGCAGAATAGTTACTAACAATTCTTGTTTCCGAAACCTACTCTAACTAGGACTAATTAATATGTGTGTACATTACTCCATCTTATTTCCTAAAATTACATATATATATATATACTAGCTTAAGTGTACGCACCTCGTGCGTATATTTCGATTTAGTGAGCTCAATTTTATAATATCACTCAAGATATAAGAAGTATGAAGATCTTTGAAAATATTGGTTGAATTTTTTGTTGTTTAGCCTCTATATATTAGAACTGCTTTCGGCTCTTACCCAATTTTATGAAAAAGTAAAAATTAGACAATTGAAATATTAGGGTTTTTTCCCTAATTTTCTTACCAAATTTAAGTTTTAGTTTTCTTAGAAGGAAAATAAAAGTTATACCATAATTACGTCACTTTTCCTGAAAAGAAAATATAAAACTTTTCCATATTTCGCTAACCTTTTATTGGAGGAATGGTTTTGAACCTCTATAAATAGAATACCCCTTCTCATACAACAACACAGTAGCATCCACAATGTAGTCCTCAAAAGAGTCTGGTTTAGGGGGAGACTTCTCCCAATAGGTTCTATACTTTTTCAATATTAGTTTATTAGTTTATAATATGTAGATCGTTTCACCAAATCATATCAATAGTATGTTTTTTAGTATATTTTTTCTTTGTCGTCTGAATTATTACCACAATGGTTTGCAACCTCAATTTCGAACCCAACAAGTTATATCAGAGCTTACGATTCAAAGGTCCAAAGGTTTGGTGAAATGAGATTAAATAGGTTCAAAGTGGTTTCAAATCAAGAGGCAACCAGTTTGGCAATAATGACGTTTTTGTCCAACTACATGTGGAGAAGAAGTTTTAAGCATATTTCAACATTCCTATTGTTGTATCTTTAAAAATAAAAATAAAATATTTATTTTTAACCCACTTTTAACCATAATATTTAAATCTTATTTTTAACTATGGCAAGCAGCAGTGATGAAGATTATGTAAATAACGAAGATCATGCATGCGAAGAAGGTGGATCAAATTATGTCAAGAAAATCAAGCCAAAAAGGGGAGATTTGTTAAGATTTTTGCCCTGATTTTCTTACCAAATTTAAGTCTTAGTTTTCTTAGAAGGAAAATAAAAGTTATACCATAATTACGCCACTTTTCCTAAAAGGAAAATATAAAACTTTTCCATATTTGACTAACCTTTTCTTGGAGGAATGATTTTGGACCTCTATAAATAGAATACCCCTTCTCATACAACAATACAGTAGCATCCACAATGTAGTCCTCAAAAGAGTCTGATTTATGGGGAGATTTCTCCCAATAGGTTTTTTATACTTTTTCAATATTAGTTTATTAGTTTATAATATGTAGGCCGTTTGACCAAATCATATCAATAATATATTTTTTAGTATATTTTTTCTTTATCGTCTGAATTATCACCATGATGGTTTGTAAGTAATACCTTCCGCATGACGCCTTCTCGATTTTGAACCCAACACGAAAAGCATGTATATTAATTTAAATACAAGAAAGTTTGAATTGCAATAAAATTTTAAAAGTATTTCGGCCAAGTCAAGCCTGTGAACTTTTTTTGCAAGATATAAAGTTATTATTTGCTCTCTTTTAACTCACAATTTTTTATCTAATTTGTGAACTTGTTTTGCACTCTTTCATCTATTAGTCACTCAAGAGTGAAGAAATAATCAATTTTTTCTTCCTCGATTTCTAGAACTCAAGTCTTTTACTGTTTATTAATGTCTGCGGAAGCAAATTAACAGATTATATAAATACAAAAACTTTAAAAGACAATGTAAAGATATACTATAAGCTCTTTCCTATTAAATAAAAATAGAATTGTTACCACATTCAAGTCTTATCATCAAAACAAATCAGTGTATTTTTCCAAAGACTCTCTGCCAGAAAAAGTTAAGTTGATGGTGATCATGTGTTAGCTCCGACATCCCTTTATCTCTTGAAATCGTAAGTTGTGTGCTTGTACAATAGGTAGAATCATCTTACCAATACAAAAACAACAACAACAAATTAAGTGGATCATCCAACCAATAAAATTATAAAATATGCAATTTGCTTTCACCTGTAAGAAAAATGCAAATAATTTTTCAAACGCGTGGTAGAAAAAGATTACATGTCACTACGTGTAACACCCCATAGTCAAACACTCTTTTAATGCATCGAAAAATGATCTTTTGGACCCCCGTAGTGATGGTAGATCATGTGTTGACATTGTGGGAGGTATTGGGGGTGTTTTAGAACCTCAAAACTAAGTAGGCATCACAAAATAGATCTTAGGCGGTGGTTAGGCATCGCCATACCATCACAAACCATCACTGGAAAGGTTTGCCGATGGAGTTGGTGCCGCAAATCCTATGTTTTTGCAGTGTAGGAACTCCGTTTTTGAGTTATTTGGAGGGCAACAAGGTCTTTTGACATTACATAACCGTCCCTAAACATAATCACACGAGAATAAAGTCCCTAAATACGTTTTAACACTATCAAATCCCTAAATCATCTTTTAAGACACAGGAGGAGAAAAACAACTTAGGGTTTGCTCTTTTAAGCTTAAAGGTTTGATCTTTTCACGAATTCTTCATCAATTAAGGTATGTGCGGCTATCCTAAACTCCTTGGAAATAAGTTTTATGGTTTTTATCAAGTTTAAAGATATATAATCATGTTTACAAAGTGGGTTTTGACATGGTTTTGAATAGTATGTATTATGAATGAAAGTAAACATTTGTCTTGAACCCCTTTTATAGAATTGAATTATAACCACGTATACATATGTGTTTTTAGTTTTTCAAAGTTCAATCGAGAGCATGAATGATGAAACCCCTCTCCTATTTCGATACCTCTTGATTTCATATATTATGGGGTGTTCGATTGCATGTTTTAAAGCATGAGATAAATGTTTTACTATTAATATGGACTTGATATTTGTTGTAAATTGAAGAGAGAGTGTTTTATTTCTTGTAAATGTTAAAGAGAATTATTTAAAGAGTTGTATGGTTTGCTACAAAGTAATTGACCACCACATGTTTAAGAATTGAAAGAGAGAATCTTTGCATAAGTTTTTATATATTTCAAAATACAAATTCTCTTGTACTGATTGAATGATTTGATGGTCTAAACATTATATTTTGAATGAAAAGACTGTAACGTGATATTTTATGGCTTATCCGACTTGCAAGTCTTGGTATGACAATACCAAATTAGATAAATGCCATAATAGACTCAGAGCAAACTAAACTATAGAAGGTTTCCGGGCATTAGACCACTTTTCAGAAAGATGCATGACTTAAAATATTAAAAATATGCTTAAAGAAAGTTTGATGGTTACCCAAATAAGGTGTTTGAGTGTATGGGCTCATTGCTGGAAATCAAGTTCAGCCGATTCAGGTGATATGATTGGCTGATACTAATGTATACCTGTCCTTGAGACATGTATATTATACTAGTAAATAGGACCCCTATTCTTGCGGCAAACTTGGATGTGAGGGCTTGGCAGATAAGTTAATGGAGGACCCATATAGCCTATAGGTACTAGACTTGTAGGGTGTACCATCTAGCTCAGAAGTAAAATAAAGAGTAGTTCATGATTTCAAAGAAATATTTCAAAGTCTTTAAAGTATGCCCATGTGTTTTCATATAAGGTATGTATACTGTTTTATGAATTGATCTCACGTATGTTGCATAAAAGTATACTATTTTGGATTGCTCTATGTACCAGTATATTTGTTTTGACCTCCTTATTTCAGGTTTTGAGGTCCAATCTAGTGGTCCTGCTAAATAGTAGATTGTTGTCAGACGTTCAGAGTTGGTGAGGCTCTCTTACTTTGAAAGGTGTCTGTCTTAATCACTTATGTTGATCTCATTTGGTTTTAGTTCATGGTTTGATCGGGGGCCTTGTCCCAGTTTCAAACAGATTGTTGTTTCTAGTTGTAGTAGAGATTTTGCAGACTTGTATTAGATGGTTTGAGTTTTATTGAACTTATGTCCATATTGCTTAGTTGAAATAGTAAAATGACCATGTTTCCATTTTTTTTGCATTTTATAGTTTCTGAGTTATCATATGATTGGCAGTTAGAAAGGCTCTCGGGCCTTCATGGTTCGGGATGCTCGTCGTGGTTAGGGCCTCAATTTGGGTCTTGAAAAACTTGGTATCAGATCACAGTTCACAGTCCCAGGGTGTCTGTGAAGTCGCGTCGAGTAGATTCTTGTTTATGGGTGTGTAATGCACCATACTTATAAGGAGGAAGCTCTAGGTATTTAGTAATGTCTCTCTTTTCTTCATGATCTATATTGTTCCATTATGTTTTCCATATGGAAGTTATCCAAATTCCTTCTTTACTTAAATTTTATTAGCTATGTCTCATTAACGAGTCAATTCAAGTGCAGAAACTTAGAGTCTAAATGATGTGGTCCTTACTAATTGAGTCATAAATGATTATGAAATTGAAAAAGGACTTGATAGGAGTCCATAAGTTCTTTAAAGTGTATTTATTTAATATTATACCCCTATCTACATCAATCGTATGTTTGAGCCTGAGGTATAGCGCGTATTCAGTCCTTTTTTCCAAAACCCTTATTGCAGATGTCATGCTTAAGGGTAATGATGTATGGCACAATGTTGGAACATTATTTTCCATCTAAGTAGTAGTATGTGATAAAGTGTCATAACCTATGAGCTGTAAGATAGTCCAGAAGTTAGTGACATGAAGTCACAATCTTTGAAGTCAGAATGAGGGTGATATTTTTGTAAAGAAGCTAGTTTAGTTGTATCACCGTTAATTGAGGGATGGGTTGTGATTTTATAGTGATGGAATAGTGTGGTAGAAATATTTGTAGATTGTATGGTAGTCTATAAAGGAAGTGGCTGGCTATAATTATTATTTATTCAAAAATAAGAAAGGTGATGGTTGTAGAAATCATTTGTAGGCTGTGAATTAAAACGGGTAGATCAGTCAATAAGTTATGGGTAGAGACTCATAGGTGTAAATACAATTTGAAGGTAGAAGGGATGTATGCTTGGGTAAGTAAATATAATGTGAGAAAGTAGAACATGTTGATAAGATTGTAATGGGTTATTTTATAAGATTAAGATCGACTATCCCTATTATGTTACTTTACCCCCTTGATTGTCTTTTCTCTAGTAGTTGTAAATTATTACTTCATGTGAGAAGGTATGTAGTGGATTTTGAGGTGTAGTAGTGATGCCATGGAATGGATGTGATTGGAGGTAGTAAGTAAGTGAAATGAGGTGTTTGGGTTGATATTTTCCAATTTGATGGACTAGTATAGTAGGTGCCATGCTTCAATGGTAGTACATGATCGATGCTAGACTATAGGCTTGAAATTTAGATGTGGAGTATGGTGGTAAGAATAATGGCTTAAGATTTATGATGCACGTTTTGTAAGAATGAATTAGTAGGTTTAATGTGAGACGTGAAATGGCCTAAGTTGGCAATTTTAAGAAGAAAGAGTGTATAATTGTTATATATGTACATGATGACTAGGGTGAGGCGATGAAGTGTGGTTGAGTCATTAAGAGGATAAGAGTGTTAGGTAGATTAGATTAAGTTGAACCCCGAGGTAGCATGTTGTTAGATAAGGTTTGATGTGTATAAGTGTCCCATGTAGCTAGATCTCATTCTCGAATTGTATAGTATGGGGAAGACTAAGAAGTTATTGTGTGATGTTGTTTAGAGCTGAATTGAGGAAATATAGGTAGGCAGTATATGCTTTTAGTATAGTTTTGTAAACTTTGTTAAGTTGTAAGTTATGTGATTAGAGGTCTAATGTTTTATTGTTAAGTAGTGAAGAGTGGATTTTTATGTGATAAAGAATAAAAATTTGTATGCTCATGAGACTGTAAGTTGTAGGGTGACGCCTATAGAGGCAAGCAAAAATTTAAGAGTAACATTTCTGAAAATCAAGGCATTCAGAGTATAGTTTATCAGGAAAAGTTTAGCATTTATGTGTAAGGCGATATCCCCTTTGTGTTGAAGAGTTGTGGCTATAATTTGATGTGAATATGGGTCCGCAAGTCTAGGATTATGACTTTGATCTAAATGGGAGATAGTGAATAAAGGTA
Source organism: Capsicum annuum (assembly GCF_002878395.1). Taxonomy (NCBI): domain Eukaryota; kingdom Viridiplantae; phylum Streptophyta; class Magnoliopsida; order Solanales; family Solanaceae; genus Capsicum; species Capsicum annuum. The sequence continues at coordinate 194,453,695 of NC_061120.1, forward strand.
GTTCCCAAATTTTCTCAGTGTGGCAAGTTGCGGGGAGAAGTCATGATAAATCAATTCCTATTCAAGCAAACTACTCCTACTTCAATTTAATAGGTCATTCTACTAATGTCTTATGCCATGTAATCAAGTCATGCCTATAAATATGGTTCGAGTTCTCTATGGACTTATGTTCATGTTCTAACCTCCAAAATAGAAGCAATAATGTCTCTCGGTAATCCAGTCTTTCATGTATTCAAGCTCTATGTTATGATATTCATGATCCATAAATCCGTGTCCCAAATCATGATTGGTTCTAAGGAACTATGATTTCATATGTTACTGATTCATTTTATGTCAGGATTAGCCAAAATGATAAAGTTGTGCGAACTCATGACTATTTCAGCTCTAAAAATGAAAAGCAATAGCTTTGAGTAGAAATCCTTGTCTCAATCGTTGACTTCATGAATTTAGGCCTTATGGTATACAACTCTTGATATGTGCACTCATGTTATCATACTCTTCCCATTTCTAAGAATCCATGTTGTGTTGTGTTTATTCTAGAACGACTCTCTACTCATGATCTAGACATTTGATATATGAAGCACTTCGTGTCTATTCTATCGTATCTTCACCTTATGTCCTACCTTGAGTAGTGTAATAGTCATATGTTATAATCGAATAGTGTTACTCACTTTCATGATGCTTATGCCCGGGTCTTTCAATGAAATTCTGTATGTTAGTATAGTGGTGGTTGTGGAAGCATAGTGTAACGCCCCGAGAGTACACCCTAGGCGTCACACGGTGCTTACAGTTCCAAGGGACCACAAGCTAACCCATGAGTTGGTACCTGCTATGAGCACTAAATAACATAACCATAAATGCAGAAGAATAACTATTAGACCATAAGATTTTAATGATTGAAACAAACACTGAATTATGAATCAGAAGAAATAACTATCCGAGTCTGAATAAATCAAAAATCTGAGATAAACTGAATAACTAACTGACATGTCAACTGAAGTTTGAATACTGAATAATTGATTGTAGTGTCTGTAAGCCTCTAAACTGAATAACTGGGAGATGATGGGATAGGCCCCAACTAACTCCAACTAACTACTAGACTGAAAGCATGAAATAAAATAATCCATCCACGAAATATAAAGACTCACCACTGCTACTGATGAGATTCTGAGAAGTCTAGGCGCGATTCAAGAACTGGGCATCGGAACTTATGATATAATACATCATAGCGCAAGAAAATGGTATGTGATCAATACTTTGAATGTATTAGTATGCTAAATAAGGTAGGCTAATATGCATGGTTTCATTAATAGAAATAATAACTATCATAATATACATGTAAAACATGGAGTACTAAATAAAGAGCATGGAATCTGCAAATACTAGAAATATGTGAAATCTATAAATACTGCATATGCATAAAAGTCTGTAAATATTAAAGGTACATGAAATCTATAGATACTGGGCTGTATGACCAAGCATATAATGTGAACTGAATAAAAGCTGTAAACTGGAATACTAAAATAACTGATATCTATATGCCTTGGTCAAACAACACTAAAACTGAATGTCTGAACTAATTACTAGACTAAGACTGTAACTGAGACTGTGACTAAGACTGTGGCTGAGACTGTGGGAGGCATCATCTAACCGACATTTTCCAATCTGAGATAATTGAGGTTCATCCTGTAACCCCAGTTGGAAAAGAGTTCATATCGTTCCACGGGTACTAACGCTGGTTGTGTGGATTCACTATACGGATATACTGTCCGAAGGACTAAGGGTGTCAAGCCTGAACTAATGGGTGACCCCTACGAGATAGTCAAGCCTAATCTAATGGGTGACTTCTCATATCCTACGCTGGATACGTAGTTCTGAAGTACAGGGACTGCTACTAACGACTTTGCCTATCTGATGGAGAAGTCAACATCCTTACACTCGCTCGGTGCTAAATCCTACTCCCAACTGAATGACACTGGAATACTAGACTATTCTGAGCCTAACTAATTACGATATCTATTTGTTCTGATAATGCTCATAGTATGTTATGAGACTATTATGCAATGTAATGAGACTAGATAAATAGCTAAGTTGTTGCATATTCACAACCCCCAGGACTTGATAGCGAAAATAGCAAAACAACACTAAAGCTTAAAGGGCATAGCATGAAGGCTTTTATCAAACATTTATTCTTATAGGCATTTTATCAAACACTTGTAGATCATAGCTTAGTCAAATCATGGGAATAATATAGAACTTGTAGTAATAGTATGAATTCAACATGAATAGCACTAAGCCATGATTTAATTCAATGAATGGTAACATTAAAATGTGGAGAATTGAATAACAACAATAATTTCAATTATACATAGTGTTAAATCATAGTTCATGGAGATTCATGGGTGAAATCATAATTTAAAATCAAAATAACTTGAAAAGATCATAATTTTTTTAATTCAAATTAGATACTTGGACTCCATGGGTGAAAGAAACCCATAGATGAACAACTAACATACCTGGGTTATCGAATTCATGAGTATTGGTGGCGAGTTCTTGGGATTTGGTCTTGAATTTGAGAGCTAGGGTTTCTTTATTCTTGAGAGAATTGCTTCATTGAAGAGTAGTTTTGAGAATAATGGGCATATAATGCTCTAATAGGCTTTAATTTTGTGTTTAGGGCGAGTTTAGGGTTTAGGAAAATGACCAAACAATCCCTTGGAAATTAAAAAAGTGGGACTGGAAAACTAAAAATCCCAATTTGAGGCCCTGGCACGGACGCTAGGATCACGGAGCCTCACTGAAAAATGACAACTGGGACCTGGAAGCTTGGCGTGACGCAGTGTAATTGTGGTGCCTTACTGGATGGCAATTTCACCCTTGGCGCGATGCGCCATGATCGCGGAGTCACACTGAAAAGTGATAATTAGGAAATGGGACACCACCATGATGTGGTGGATCACGGAGTCTCACTAGAATTTAACAATTGTCATTTAGACTGGCTCTGCTACGCGCTAGTGACAAAAATGACGGTGTTTAATGACTATAACTTAGAATCACCATAACTTCTTATTCGGTTATCTGATCTGGGCCAATTTTATATCATTGGAAAGCTAATTGAATTTCCTACGCAATGGCAGGATCTAAACTGAAAAATAATGGGTATTTCGAAAATTTTATATATGAGTACTCATGTATTGGGACTTAAATTATGCTAGGGAAATATGAGGTATTACAATATCTCCCCCTTAGGATCATTCGTCCTCGAATGAGACTGGTTAAGATAAGAAAAACTGATGGACTGAGCTTACACACTGAACATGCATATCTGATCCATGGAATGCCTGACTGAACTGATTTATAAATGCACGACTGACATGAACATGATGTACAACTGAAACTGAGCATGCTAGAGAGAAATCTTAAGAAGATTAGTACCTTAAACTGAATCTGAATTCGCGGGGAATAGATGAGGGTACTTGGTCTGCATATCTACTTCTGCTTCCCAAGTGGCTCCCTCAATGGACTAATTCCATCAAAGAACTTTGACTAGTGGAACTTCTTTGTTCCTTAGTCTACGAACTTGATGATCAAGAATTTTGACTGGAACTTCCTCATAGGAAAGACTGTTCATAACATCTATGCTTTCTAGGGGAAAAACTATAGCTGGATCACTAATACGCTTCTTCAATAATGAGACATGGAACACTAAGTGTACTGAAGTTAGATATGAAGGCAACTCAAGCTCGTAAGCTACCTTTTTGAAATGACTGATAATTCTAAAAAGACCGACATATTAAGGACTGAGCTTTCCCTTCTTTCCAAACCTTTTTACTCCTTCATGGGAGAAATCTTTAGGTAAACAAAATCACCAACCTCAAACTTGAGTTCCTTTTTCCTTATATCTGTATAAGATTTCTGTCGGCTCTGGGCTACTCTAAGCCTTTCTCTGATCAGTTAAACCTTCTCTAAGGCATTAAACACCAAGTCAAGCCCTACTACTGTGGCCTCATCTACTTCAAACCAACCAATAGAAGATCTACATCTCCTACTATAGAGAGCTTCAAACGGAGCCATCTGAATACTAGAATGATAGCTGTTATTATATCCGAATTCAATCAAAGGCAAGTGGTCATCCCAACTATCTTTAAAATCAACTATGCATTCCCTCAGCATATCTTCAAGAGTTTAAATGGTCTTTTTTTCTTGACTGTCTGTCTGAGAGTGGAACGCTATATTGAGTTAGACTTGGGTACCAAGACCCTTTTGGAATGATTTCTAAAAATAAAAGGTAAATTGGGTACCTCTATCTGAGATGATAGATAAGGGAACACCATGCAACCTAACCAACTCTCTGAGATAGAGTTTGGCATAGTCCTCAGCTGAATAAGTGGTATGGACTAGCAAGAAATGAGCTAATTTGGTCATTTTGTCTACGATGACCTAAATAGAATCATGCTGATGATGGGTACGAGGCAAACTCATCACAAAGTCTATGTTCACTTCTTCCCACTTCTAAGTGGGAATATTGAACTTTTGCATGGACCTACTAGGCTTCTGATGCTCTATCTTAACCTGCTGACATGTAGAGCACTTAGCCACAAACTCTGCAATATCTTTCTTTATCCCACTCCACCAATAGATCTCCAGCAAATCGTGGTGCATCTTAGTGTCCGCTGGATAAATAGAGTAACGTGTACCATGTACTTCTGCAAGAATTATTTGCCTCAAGGCATCTATACCAGGCATACATAGCCGACTTTGACAACGCAGCACACCATCTCCCCCTTGGGAGAAAACCTCCACTTTCTGGTCTCTGACTAATTCTCTTAACTTAACTAGACTGGGATGTCTATCCTGCTTTTCCTTCACCTTAGAAACTAAAGATGATTCTAAGCTACTCTACACCCATACACTACTTCTGATGAATCGACTAAGTGGATAACTAGTCGGGCAAGCTGATGGACTTCCTGAGCTAATTTCTTCTTACTATCTTCAACATGAGCAACACTACCCATCGACAATATATTGAGAGTATCAGCCACTATATTGTCCTTGCCCATATGACATAGAACATTCATTTCATAATATTTCAAAAACTTTAACCACCTCTTCTGACACAAATTCAAGTTTTTCTGAGAGAACACATACTACAAGCTTTTGTGATCTATGAACACATCAACATGTACCCCATATAAGTAATGCCTCTAAATCTTTAAGGCGAATAATACAACTGCTAGCTCAAGATCATGAGTAGGGTAATTCTTCTTATGGGGCTTAATTTGTCTAGAGGAATAGGCTATAACCTTACCTCTCTGCATAAGGACACAACTCAAGCCTACGCTGGATGTATCACAGTACACAAAAAACCCATCTGAACCAATTAGCAAGGTAAGAACTGGGGCTTAGGTGAGTCGAGTTTTCAACTCCTGAAAACTCTTCTCGCAAGAATATAACCACTAAAATTTAACTTTCTTCTGAGTCAATCTATACATGGGGGATAAAATAGAAGAAACCCTTCAACAAACAGACGGTAATAGCTAGCTAAACCCAAGAATCTCCTGATATCTGATGGAGAGATGGGTCTAGGTCAGTTTCTCACCACCTCGATCTTTTGAGGATCAACTCTAATTCTATCACCAGAAATAATATGTCAACGGAAAGCTATCGATATTAGCCAAAATTCACACTTACTAAATTTAGCAAACAACTGATGTTCTCTAAGAGTATGCAATACTATTCTGAGATGGTCTGCATGATCATTTTTGCTGCGAAAGTAAACAAGAATGTCATCAATGAATACTATGATGAACATGTCCAAGAACTCTTTGAACACTCGATTTATCAAGTCCATGAAGGTTGTTGGGGAATTCATGAGACCAAAGAACATGACTAGAAATTCGAAGTGACCATACCGAGTTCAGAAAGCTATTTTGAAATGTCACATTCCCTGACCCTAAGCTGATGATAGCTTGATCTGAATTCTATCTTGGAAATATAGCTAGCACCCTAATGTTGGTTAAACAAGTCATTGATTCTAGGCAATGGATATTTATTCTTGACTGTGACTTTATTCAATTGACGGTAGTCTATGCATATTTTGAGAGAACCATTTTTCTTATGCATGAATAAAACTATTGTGCCTCATGGGGAGAAGTTGGGCCTGATGAATCCCTTATCTAGGAGATCTTCTAACTGCTCTTTTAGTTCTTTGAGTTCAGCTGGAGACATTCTATAGGGCAGAATAGATATGGGCTGCGCATCTGGGAGAAGGTCTATTTCGAAGTCGATTTCCCTTTCAGGAGGAACTCCAAAAGATCTTTAGAGAACACATCTGGAAATTCCCTAACTACTAAAACTGACTCAAGAGTTGGAGTTTCTTAGTTAGAGTATTTGACTCCCACAAGATGATAGACACATTCCTTGGATATTATTTTTTTCGCTCTAAGGTATGAAATCAACTGACCTTTAAGGATTGCAGTACTACCCCTCCATTCAAGGACTGGTTCATTTAGGAACTAAAAGTGGATTATTCTATTTCTACAATCAACTGAGGAATAGTATGAGTGAAGCCAATCCATGCCAAGAATAACGTCAAAATCCATTATCTCTAACTCCACAAGATCAACTAAAGTAACTTTCTGAGATATTGTGATCGGATAGATCCTGTATACCTGTCTGGCTACAATGGAAACACCTATTGGAGTGGACACTGAAAAGGGCTCTATGAGAGTTTTGGGTTTGACTCTAAAATTGATGACTATATATGGAGTTACAAAAGAAAGAAAAGCTCCAAGGTCTAGTAAAGCATAAATGTGTAAGAAAAAACCTGTAACGTACCAGTAATTATGTCAGGAGAATTTTCCTAATAGTGGTGGAACTGAAGAGCATATAATCTATTCGGATGCTTACCACTGGTAGCAGTAGAAGCGGCACCCTACTGAGTTGGGCGACCGAATGGAACTGACGACTAATAGGACTAGCCTTGTTGGCGTAAATCCCTCCTTTCTGAGAAACTACCTGACACTCCCAAATTTGATGGCCTGGCTTGCTACATCTGAAGCACACATAACTGCCAGCTCTACACTCACTCTGATAGTGTCTATCATATTTCTGACATAGAGGATTCATACGTGCACTGTTAATACTACCTTGGGACTTAGAGCCTACTGCCCTACCCTAATTATCATTTCTGAATTTGGGTACGGAGGCACTGGCTAAAGAGGGTGCTGGGGCTAAAAACCTCTAATAAAACTGAGGACAGTTACCTCCTTCTGAATTTTGATGACTGAAATTAAAACTGCCCGTCCTAGCCCTCTTTTTCCCCATCTGTCTCTCCTTAATCTTTTGCTCCTCAATTTTTTAATCATGGACCATCAACCTACAAAATCCATCTCTATAATTAGCATTGCGGTCCTACACTCCTAAACCACACTATCGAACACACCAGACACAAACTTTCTCATCTTGAATCTGATAGGAGCCACTACATGAGGAGCATATCTAGCTAACTGAGTAAACTTGAGAGAGTACTCCTTCACGCTTATGTTTCCCTGCCTCAAGTTAATAAATTCTAACACTTTGGCCTCCCTCTACTCTAATGGGAAGAATATGTCTAGGAAAGCATTAGCAAACTCTTCCCACTCTATAGGCCCTAGATCTACACCCCTACTAACCTTTCACTTCTTAAACCAAGTATGGGATACATCCTGCAACTGATATGTAGCTAACTCAGCACTCTCTCTAGATGTCACCCCCATAGCATTCGTTACCTTCTAAACCATACTAAGAATTTCTGTGGATTCTCTTCAGACTTGGATCCTATAAAAGAAGGAGGATTCATTTAGGTGAAGCCCCAAATTTTGGTTGCAGCAGTGTTAGCCACTGGGTTGGCCTGAAAAGTAGCTGGCCATTCAATCTGAGATGCTATGGAGTTTGCTAGAGTAGTGAACACAGCCCTGAATTCTGCGTAAGAGACATGCTCGTCCAGAGGATCTGCTTGGACAGGCTGAAGGGCTGGCTGGTTTCCTACTCCTCTTCTATTATTATTTTAGGAGGCATGTTCTGTAAATAAAAGGAAGAAAAGGATTAGACTAAGATTTTAACTTGACCTAGTGCTCACTCGTACGATATGAATACTGAAAGAAGAGAAACTTTTCCTAAACTCCTTTTAGCCTCTTGCCCATAAGTGTGGTGCACTACAAACCCATGTACAAGACTCTACTTGAGCTAGCTTTCAGACTTCCTAGGATACTTTACAACCCTAGGCTTTGATACCAAGTTACACCCTGGGCGTCACACGGTGCTTACAGTTCTGAGGGACCACAAGCTAATCTATGAATCGGTACCTGCTGTGAGCACTAAATAATATAATGGTAAATGTGGAAGAATAACTGTTACACCATAAGGTTTTAATGATTGAAACAAACACTGAATTATGAATATGAAAAAATAACTATCTGAGTCTAAATAAATCAAAAATCTAAGATAACTGAATAACTAACTGATATGTCAACTGAAGTCTGAATACTGAATAACTGATTGTATTATCTGTAAGCCTCTAAACTAAATAATTAGGATATGATGGAGCAATGCCCAACTAACTCCAACTAACTACTAGAACGAAAGCATAAAATAAAATAATCCATCCTCAAAATATAAGGACTCACCATTGCTACTGCTAAGAGTCTGAGAAGTCTAGGTGCAATCCAGGAACTGGGCATCGGAACCTATGATATAATATATCATAGCATAAGAAAAGGGTATGCGATAAGTACTTTGAATATACTGGTATGCTAAATGAGGTAGGTTGATATGCATAGTTTCATGAATAAAAATAATAACTATCTAAATATACATGTAAATCAGGAAGTACTAAATAAAGAGCATGGAATCTGTAGATACTACAAATATGTGAAATTTATAAATACAGCATACGTATGAAAGCCTGTAAATACTGAAGGTACATGAAATCTGTAGATACTGGGGCTGTATGACGGAGCATATAATGTGAACTGAATAAAATCTGTAAACTGGAATACTAAAATAATTGATATCTATATGCCTTGGTGAAACAACACTGAGACTGAATATTTGAACTGATTACTGGACTAAGACTGTAACTGAGACTATGACTAAAACTATAGGAGATACTATCTAACCGACATTCTCCAATCTAAGCTGATTAGGGTTTAACTAGTAAACCCAATTAGAAGGGTATTAATACTGTGCCACGGGTACTAACGCTGGCTGTGTAGATCCATAATACTGATATAATGTCTGAAAGACGAAGGGTATCAAGCTTGAACTGACGGGTAACCCCTGTGAGATAGTCAAGCCTAATCTGACGGGTGACTTCTTATATCCTACGCTGGCTACGTAGTTCTGGAGTATAGGGACTTCTACTAACAAATTTGCCTATCTGACGGGTAAGCCGTCATCCTTGCACTCGCTCGGTGCTTAATCCTACTCCCAACTGAATGACACTGGACTACTAGACTGTTCTGAGCCTAACTGATTACGATATCTGACTATTCTGATAATGCTTATAATATGTTCTGAGACTATTATGCAATATACTAAGAATAGATAAATAGCTAAGTTTCCAGGTATTCACAACCCCCAGGACTTCTTAGCAAAAATAGCAAAATCACACTAAAGCTTAAGGGACATAGCATGAAGGCTTTTATCAACCATTTATTCTTGTAGGCATTTTATCAAACACTTGTAGTTCATAGCTTAGTCAAATCATGGGAATAATATGAAACTTGTAGTAATAGCATGAATTCAACATGAATAGCACTAATTCAAGATTTAATTCAACGAATGGTAACATTAAAACATGGAGAATTGAATAACAATAATAATTTCAATTATACATTGTGTAAAATCATAGTTCATAGTGATTCATGGGTGAAATCATAATTTAAAATTAAAATAACTTAAAAAGATCATAATTTTGTAATTCAAATCAGATACTTGGACTCCATGGGTGAAAGAAACCCATGGATGAACATCTAATATACCTGGGTTATTAAATTCCGGAGTATTGGTGGTGAGTTCTTGGGATTTGGCCTTGTATTTGGGAGCTATGGTTTATTTGTTCTTGAGATAATTTCTTCTTTGAAGAGTAGTTTTGAGAATAACGGGCATATAATGCCCTAATAGGCTTTAATTTCGTATTTAGGGTGAGTTTAGAGCTTAGGAAAATGACCAAAAAGCCGCTTAGAAATTAAAAATGTGGAACTGGAAAACTGAAAATCTTGATTTGAGGCCCTAGCACCACACACCAGGATCACGGAGCCTCACTGGAAATTAACAACTTGGGACCTGGAAGCTTGGCGCGACGCAGTGTAATTGTGGTGCCTTACTGGATGGGAATTCACTCTTGGCGCGATGTGCCATGATCACGGAGTCATACTAGAAAGTTACAATTGGGAAATTGGACATCACCGTGATGCGGTGGAATCACGGAGTCTCACTAGAATTTCACAATTGTCATTTAGACAGGCTCCTCGACCCGCTAGTGACCAAAATGACGGTGTTTAACGACTGAAACTTAGAATTGCCATAACGTCTTTTTCGGCTATCGTATCTGGGAAAATTTTATATCGTTGGATAGATAATTGAATTTCCTACATAATAGAAGGCTCTAAACTTAAAAATAATAGGTATTTTGATAATTTTATATATGAGTACTTATGTATTGGGATTTAAATTATGCTAGGGAAATATGGAGTATTAGACATAGTAATGTCTTAGGTAGGGAAGTAGATGTTCTTGAATGTGATAAATTTTAATGTGATTCTTGAGCTAAGGTTATAAGTAAAGGGGGGAATAAGGAGATGAACTTTCGTTTTGTGAAATAGTTAGGAAGAAGGTATGGGGAAAAAATCTTTGTAAGAGTGATTGAATTTGCTGGTTTTAGTGAGAGATCCATAAAGTGGGTATAGTAAAGATAGGTTTGGATGTGGTGATTGATAAAAATGCAAATCACTGTGTTATGTGGTTGTTACTCCTTGATTTCAGGCCTAAGGGTGTTTGTTATGATGATAGTTTGAAGTAATATTCTTAAAGGGGTGTAGAGTATATGCTGCCATAGCTTAAGCTAGCATCTTTTTCTCTGAGTTAGGCTTCACCATAGGAGTACTATGTAGTGAGACTCAAACTCTTGTGGTTAGATGTGTGATGGAAGAATTGTAAGTTGGAAATGATGATGTATGTTATTTACTATTTGGGGTATAGATGAGTAGTGTCTCGAAGTTTAAGTCTCTTTGTTGTACCTTGTATGGTAGAGAATGATTCTATTCCTATCTCCTGCGAAATCTCATTTCACGATTTTACCAATGTAAATCAGGCCTATATCACCAAATAAACTCATACCTTATGTTGTGATGCTCATGATCCTTATAAATTGTGTGTAAGGTCATCTCTGTGTCAATCCTTATTAAATTACGCTTCGTTCTTACACTTTTACCTAGGGGTAATTAAGAAGCTCTTGTGATGCCTTCATATATTTGGTTAAGGAAAAATGTTCAATGTGAGTTACGTACTTCATTCCATACTTTTAGAGCTTCAAAAAGTTCCTACCCATCATTCGGAGATGAATGATCACAACGGAGAGATAATTTGATATCCCGTAGTCGTAACACTCTTTTAATACATCAAAAATGACCTTTTCGACTCTCGTAGTGATGGTAGATCATGTTTTGACGTTGTGGGAGGTGTTAGGGGTGTTTTAGGACCTCAAAACTAAGTAGGCATTACAAACTAGAGCTTAGGCAATGTCTAGGAATCACCATACCATCGCAAACCTTCACTGGAAAGGTTTGGCAATGGAGTTGGTACCACAAACCTTAAGGTTTTCCATGGGTTAGGCGCCGTATACCTTAAGGTTTTCCATGGGTTAGGCGCCAAAACCCTATGTTTTGTGGTGTAGGAACTACATTTTTGAGTTATTTTGAGGGAAACAAGGTCTTTTAATATTACATAATTACACAAGATTAAAGTCCCTAAACATATTGTAACACTGTCAAATCCCTAAATCATCTTCTAAGACACGAGGAGAAAAACAACTTAGGGTTTGCTTTTTCAAGCTTAAAGGTTCGATCTTTTCATGAATTCTTCATCAATTAAGGTATGTGGGGCTATCCTAAACTCCTTGGGCATAATTTTTATGGTTTTTATCAAGTTTAAAGATATATAATCATGTTTACAAGAGGGTTTTGACATGATTTTGAATAGTATGTATTATGAACTTGTTTTGATGAAAGTAAACGTTTGTCTTTAACCCCTTTTATAGAATTGAATTATAGCCACGTATACATATGTGTTTTCAATTTTGTAAAGTTCAATCGAGAGCATGAATGACGAAACCCCCCTCTTGTTTCGATACCTCTTGATTTCATATGTTATGGGTTGTGCAATTGAATATTTTGAAGAATGAGATAAATGTTTTACTGTTGATATAGACTTGATATTGGTTGTAAATTGAAGAGAGGGTGTTTTATTGCTTGTAAATATTAAAGAGGATTATTTAAAGAATTTCATGGTTTGCTACAAAGTAATTGACCACCATATGTTTAAGAATTGAAAGAGAGAATTTTTGCATAAGTTTTCACATATTTCAAAATATAAATTCTCTTGTACTAATTGAATGATTTGGTGGTCCAAACATTATGTTTTGAATGAAAAGACTATAACATGATATTTTATGACTTATCCTACTTGCAAGTCTTGGTATGACGATACCAAATTAGACGAATGTCATAACAGACTCAAACCAGACTAGACTACAAAAGGTTTTTAGCTATTAGAACACTTTTTTGAAAGATGCATGATTTAAAATATTAAAATAGGCTTAAAGAGAATTAGATGATTACCCAAAAAAGGCGTTTGAGTATAAGAGCTCATTGCTGGAAATTAAATTTTGTTGATTCGGATGATATGATTGGCTGAGGCCAATGTATACTTGTCCTTGAGACACTGGTATACTAGACTAGTTTGTAGGACCTCTATCCTTGCGGCAAACTTGGATGTGGGGGCTTGGCCAAAGAGTTAATGGCAGACCCATATAGCCCGTGAGTACTAGACTTGAAGGGTGTACCATCTAGCTCAGAAGTAAAATAAAAAATGGTTCATAATTTCAGAGAAATGTTTCAAAGTCTGTAAAGTATGCCCATGTGTTTTCATGTAAGGTATGTAAACTATTTTATGAATTGCTCTCACATATGTTGCCTAAAAGTATACTCTTTTGGATTGCTCTGCATACCAGTACATTTGTATTGACCCCTTGTATTTCAGGTTCTGAGACCCAGTCTGGAGGTCCTGCTAAACAGTAGATTGTTGTCAGACATTCAGAGTTGGTGAGTCTCCCTTACTTCAAAAGGCCTCTTGTTCACTTATGTTGATCTCATTTGATTTTAGTTCATGGTCCGACCGAGGGCCTTGTCCCGATTTTAGACAGATTGTTGTTTCCATTTGTAGTAAAGATTTCACAAACTTGTATTAGATGGTTTGAGTTTTATTGAACTTATGTCCGCATTGCTCAGTTGAAATAGTAAAATGACCATGTTTCCGTTTTGTTTCTGCATTTTATAGTTTTTGAATTATGCATATGATTGTTAGTTAGAACGGCTCTCGAGCCTTCATGGTTCGGGATGCTCGTCGCAGCTAGGGCCTCGGTTCGGATCATGACACTATGTCTTCAATTCATTCAAACTTCACAGCTTAATACTTTAGGTAGCAATATACAGAAATTGACAGGGGAGAAAATGCATTGAGGGATAATTATAATTAAGAATAACTTATAAATTGTTAGAAATATCGAGCTTGATACGGTCGCCAAACCATATATAGTGAGTATCAATAAAAGCTCTATCATGGATCATTAAATAATTTGGGATCTCGAATTCTTGGCTTTGCAGTGACTTGAAATTTGGAATCAAATTCTGAAAAGAATAAAAACAAATGAACCAAATATTATTTATAGAGACAAAAACAAAGAATGAAATAACATATGAAGCTCTGTTTAACTTTTGTTTTTAATCTTATTTTATATTGACTTGTCGTTAATTCTTGTTAATGTTATATAACTTCAACATTAGCTAAAAAGAAAAAACTATTGCATTTACATGTGATGTTGTTATAAACTGATTAATTTGATAATTGACATAAAATTGGAACACTGGAAAAGAAAAGCAATCAAGAAAACTAAAAGCGATAGAAAATAATCAAAACTTTCATGTATGTGGACACTTAAAATAATACAACAATGAATAAATAATAATTAAAAAAAAGCATATATAGTACGATTAAGTCTAAATCTTACATAAAAATTCATCAAAGGCTGATCAAATAGTCATCTACCATCTGTATTAAACAAAAAATAATAGATAGTAATATCACAAAAATTACAAAAAATACTGCCTTTGTAACCTACGATAGTTTCGATAGAATACTACTACAATTACATCAATATCTTGAGTTTTCACCTGCATGTAATATTGCTGTAACATCATATTTTAGTTTTACAAAAAAAAAAATCAGTAAAATCAAAATATCATGCTTATAATTACCAAAAAAAAATAAAAATTGCTCCTAAAAAGGATTACGTCTAAAAAGATCAACCGTTGGGTGTTTTGTGTTGGTAGGCATAATACAATGAAACTCTTTATATGGGTAATAATTTTTTTGAATATATTTTTGGATTCTTAATTACTTTTCATATATTTATATTTTATGTATTTTAGGACTCTTTATTTCTTTTCATATATAATCAAGGTTCTTCCATATTTTAGGAGTCCTTAATTTAATAAAATAATAATTAGAGAAAAAGAAGTAAAAAGTCAATTTTATCTATTGCAGAATCTTTTAATGAAGCGAAAAAAATTCAAATTATTTTTCTGAGCATCTTCACTTTTCACTTATATTAAAAGTGTGAGGATCTTAAAAATATTGGTGGAACTTTTTGTTCTTCATTAAAAGTCTACACAATACACAAAATTGTTTTTTCACTTTTTTTCTTATTTTTATGATATTAAATACGAAGTATTGACTATAATAAATATATCCCTATTTGAAAAAAGTTTTATATTGTCTTGTTATAATTAAATTCCTAATTTTATGGTATATTTTTTGTTTGCGTGGGTATGCCAAAATAAATAGGTAGAAAATCCTTTTCCTAACAAACTATGCTTTGTTCACTTCGGTAATTTTTAATTTTTTTTCTTTTTGAAATTGATAATTTTTACATATCGCAATACTTTTGTTGATTATAAAGTATAACAAAATTTTATCTTAATTGGTTTTACTGAACATTAGCGGATAGATATTCTGACTTGCAAAAAAAAAAAAAAAAAAGAGCGGATAGTAGGAACAATTTGGAAGTTCATATTTTTATTCATTATGGTTGTATGATTTGTATCTTGTGTTCGATGTGACAATACCTAAAAAGAATTATGTCTAAAATGATTAACCGTTGGGTGTTTTGTGTTGGTAGGCATAGAACAATGAAACTCTTTATATAGATGATGAGTTTTTTTTTATATATTTTAAGATTCTTAATTTTTTTCAATATTTTTATATGTTATGTATCTTAGGACTCTTTATTTCTTTTCATATATAATCAAGGTTCTTCCATATTTTAGAAGTTATTAATTTAATAAATAATAATTAGAAAAAAAAAGTAAAAAGACGATTTTGTCTATTGCAGAATCTGTTAATGAAGGGCAAAAAATTCAAATCACTTTTCTAAAGGTCTTCACACTTTAATATTACTAGTTTAGCTGCACGTGCCTCGCACGTGTAATTTTTAATTATTTAAAATTAAATGATTTTATCTATTACGAAGGTTTTTAATGAAGTACGAAAAGTTCAAAATAGATATTTTATAGTAAGCACACACATATATATATAAGAAAAATAATTACGTTGTTAGATTCGAACATACGAGAATATCAAACCTAGAAATCAAAATTCAAAAATAAAACAGATGTAATAATGCATGATGTGTTAAACTTAAAATCACTCCCAAGCTAAAGAAAAAATAATAAGCCACGACAACCAATAGAAAAGAAAAAAAAAACTCAAAAAAAAAAGAGAAATAGAATAACACACTAACCTAGCAGATGGCAATTACAATGGTTGAAGAAAACATAAAATACAAGCGTGGGACGAAACAATATATATTAATAGAAAAATATGTTGAAAATTAAACCTAGTCCTAGTTTAAGAAAAAAAAACTTACCCATATTTTAAAGTCCTAATCCATTACCATATTTTAAAATCTTAACCCATATATTCTATGTTTCAAAATTATATATATATAATTAAATAATAATTGGTGAAAAACAAAAGTGAAAAGACGATTTTGTCTAGTGTAAAGTGTTTTAATGGAGGGCAAAAAGTTCAAATCACTTTTCTAATGGCCTTCACACTTTTAATATATTATAGATTATAGATATAGACTAGTTTAGGTGTACGCGTCTCACGTGTGTACCTCATTTTATTAAATTGAAACGTTATACAAAATAGGATATTTGTTCAAATAATAAAGATGAATAAAATAATTAAATTCAACATCTTTTGGAGAATTTAATTAATTAAACCAAACTTTTATAAAAAAAAATTAACAAAGCTGATCGACATTCATCTACCACCTGTAAACCGCAAGAAAATAATACGATGATAGAGATATCAAAATAATATAATTAAATCTAACCTTACACATAAATTTTTTCAAAGTCATCTGATACTCATCTACCACCTGTAAACTATAACAAAATAATACGATAAGAGAGATATCAAAATAATATAATTAAACTTTACATTAACACAAAAAAAATTCACAAAACAGGGATATAAAAAAATACAATTAAAACTAACTTTTACCTAAAAATATTTCTCAAAGTCGACCGACATTCATCTACCACCTATAAACTACAACAAAATAATACAATAGTGATCACAAAGCTTCAGTTTTGATGAAAATAATTCTTGTCTGAGCGAAAAATTTGACCCTAAAGAATGATTTGAATGAAAACAAAGAAGATATATACCCCCACGTTGAATTCTATTATGTTGACAAAAATAGTGAAGAAGTTGAGGGTTAGAAAATTAAGCATCCATCAATCTAGACATGCAACTGAATCAAGTTAGATTAACATCAATCATATTTTTTTAATAAGTAAACCAATTTCTTCTCTAGTTTAACGTGCATCTCAATATTTATATAAGTATTTCTTAATAGAGTCATATTTTAGGAGTATTTTTCTTATTGATCAGTACAAAGGAAAATATTACGTGATTCTCCTTTCATATATTTTAGGAGTCCCATATATTTTAGGGGTCTAGTTAATAGAATATAAATAATTAAATACATAAATTGATGAAAATAGTGAAGAGACAGTTTTGTCTAAAGGAATGTCTTTTAATGAACAGCAAAAAGTTCAAATCACTTTTCTAAGGGTCTTCGCACTTTTAGTTTACTAGATTAGTGTACGTGTTTTGCATGTTTTAATTAATAAAATTGTATATAAATAAATATGAATAAATATTAAAAAGTAACAATTGACATTACATGTTAAATTATAAAGCAATATTTCCTAACATGACTTTGCTGATTTTTTTTCTTTACAAATTTTGTATATTACATAGTTTTAATTATGTGTTCATGAATTTCAGACTTAAAAGAATTCTTCACTTAAAAGGAAAATTAATTATTCTCCTACCACAAAAATTAGAAATGTGAATATCTTCGTATAATTTAGACTTCTTCCTATATATTTAGATGTTAAATTATTTATTTTTTTTGTTGAAAAAAATAAAAAGATAATTTTATTTATTGCAAAATTTATCTAATAAGCATACATAACAAAATGGTTTTAGGGACTGGTGTAATATCACCATATTCTAATTAAATCTTGTGTTCGAATTTGAGATTAATGATTTGAAATTGATTTATGTGACCTATGCCTTACTAATCCCACAACGTTTTCTAATACTTTAGTTGCAGCCATCAATTTTTTCTTAATGAAAGTATAAATTAGTTGCAGCCAACAAATTTCTCGACAGATTTATATAAAATGTTAACAAAATGGAAAAGAAGCGCAATACTACATAAAACAAATATATTGCATAAAACAAAGTTAAACAAGATGGATAACCAACAACAAGCCAGCAAGCTCCCATTTACATATATTTGACATATCTTTTTTTTGATAACGTGTATGGCATAGCTGACACATCAAAATAAGCACAATCATGCACACGTTTTTTTAACCATATTGCTACAGAGAATTAAAGAAAGCATCATTACACCTGCAAATCGTAGAATAAAAGTGAACCAATATCTTTCTATCGAGCAGATGTTATCAATTTCAAAAAAAATGTATCTTCTATCGGGCAGCAAATATTGTGATGGAGTCTCACTCACTTTCAGCGGCAACACGCCTTCTGTTTAACATCATAAATGCAGCAAACATACTTAGATGATCTTTAGGACATTGTTGAAACATAATAGACAAACACTAATAGATCGTATCACTTCAGATGATGAACTCGAATCATCTAGGCATTTATCAAGTAGTTCTATTAACCTACCTTATTTATAGAGTTTTCATGCCTGCTGATTCTCAATTCAAAACTTGAAATATTTTACATTATATAAAAATTCTAGCATCATAGAGATGAATAAATAGAACAATGGTACAAAATGGACAAAGTAATCTGCCAAGAAACTTCATCATTTTCTCAATGAAATAGCCAAATTAAAATAGTTTAAAAAACCAACGATAATAAAATACATCAGGACGTTATAAACATATAATAAAAATAAATAAATATGCAAAGACTTTCGAATATCTCCAAACTTCTCGTGCAAATAAAAACTTACATTCAAACTTTTTCTCGAATTTCACAATGAGATTCCTTTTGACTAAAATTGTATTTCCTGAAAATTCAACTACAACACAAACCATTAGAGTACACTAACAAAAAGAAGCAAATTAGTAATCTCAATGAGACATTCACTTCAATTTACAAATATCATATTGACTACAATAGTAGCAGCTATCCCATAATTTTTCTGTGTCAACTGTATCATTATTACTTAACTCTTTGAAATAATTTACATATGAAAAAATCATTACGAATCAAAACTATAAACCAACTGTAATCTTGCATCACCAAATAAAACTCATCTACATTTTTAAAAACTCATCTGAATCAAAGTTAAAATTAACTTCTAATGAAACTCTCAAACTATGGACAAATTAATGAATTAGTAGAGATAAAATCGAGACCAAAAAAATCTCAAACTATGTAGAAAAAGTAAGTCATGACCAGAATCTCAAATTAGAATCTGTTTTTTAGTATAGAAGACCTTTTCAAAAAGTAGACCTTTTCATATATTACCATAAATAGAAATTCTTCTCTATTTATTTTTTTCAAAGAGGGAAGAGTGTATATAGACCTTACCCGTACCTAGGAGGTAGAGAAGTTATTTTCGATAGACCCTTGGCTCAAGAAAAAAAAAGTCCAAAGCAATCTAGAAAAAATGTAACAGGAGTATAAGAAACAATAGATAAAAACAAAAACCTACAATGAAATTTCTTTATCATTGCATAATAAGTTAATGGTAAAAACAAATGTTTTCTTCCTGTAAAGTATTAGAACAACTTTTTTCATATTACAACATGATTTGGATTGTGATAATAAGGATGACATATCAAGTCTAACTAACATAATCTTCTTAAGGAAAAGTAAATATACCTCTCAATATGTCATATCATGAAGTTGAAAGACACAATAGACGATAATAGCTAACACTAAGAGCCAATTCCTAAGAAACTTTTATGGTAATTCGGTAAGATGTGTTCAAAATGTGTCATGCTCTCGGACAACTGTAAACCTAAGTTGGTTGGTCTCTAAACAAATGTTGTTGCACCCATGTCTGAGCCTCCAAAAATGTACTACTTTTGAAAAATCTGACACGCATCCAATGATATTTTTAAAAAGTCTGAGCAACATACTACAAACCATTCGTAGCTCTGGCTGCAGTATTATGGGGATCACTTTGATCTTTGTTCCTTTTTGTAATACTTGTGGAGCGTCTCCTTCAATGTTTTACAAGTTGTCAATCGCATATAGTAGTTCAGTTATATTATTTTCCCCCAATGTTGTAGGAATGATTGATGTTGCCCCTCAAATTTTAATTCATTGGGCACCAGACACTAAGATCTCTTTGCGAGATCAAAGCCTAACGGAACTATAAGAAATAACGAATAATAACAAAAACAACACATAGCAATAGAACTGAAATTATAACAAAATAATAAGATAACTGAGATATAAGAATAATACGATTACACCTAACCTTTACACAAAAATTTCTTAAAGCCCGACTGAGCATTCATCTACCACCTGCAAACATAACAATATAATAGTCAAAGTATAATAACAATACGATTACATCTAATTTTTAAACAAAAATTCTTCAAAGCCCGATAGAACATTCATCTACTATCTGTAAACTACAGTAAAATAATAGGATAATCAGATATCATAACAATATGATTAAAACTAATGTTCGCACAAAAATTCCTCATAACCCACTCATGCTGTAAGAGGCTCTCGTGGCTTTGGAGCCTTAACTTGGAACATAGCGGCATTATAATATTACCTTATTTTGAAATTCTTAGGGTTTAACT
>NC_061120.1:194474499-194480544 GCF_002878395.1 Capsicum annuum
AAAGTCCTTGATCTAAGTCGTGCCTCTAAGCAATAGTTGTAGAACATTTCATAAATGAAAATATAATGTGTAGAGTCAACTCTTGCCCGTGGGGCATAATTTATTGTTTGAAAGTCCTTGAGCTAAGTCTTGCCTCTAAGGCAATAGTTGTAGAACATCTCATAAATCAAAATATAATGTCGTAATGTCGACTCTTGCCCATGAAACATAACTTGTTGTTTGAAAGTGTAACACCCCGTATTCAAGTACGTGTATTGGCGTATTCAAGTACGTGTATTGATCTTATTTATATGAAATTAATTTTTCATTTTATTTATATCGGAATTTATCCGTTGATGGTTCCATGTGAAGGTTATTGAATAAGATTTTCAACGATATAAAGATTTCCAAAAACGGATATGTTTCAGATATAATCGAGAACGTTCAAAACTATAAAACGGTGTCCGGGATATTTGGGAATAGTAAATGTGCAGGAAAATTTCCTGCACACAAACTACTGAGGCCAGCCGAATTTTTGGGTCAACTTCGAACGATCATAACTCCCTTAATATAATGAACTGGGAGAGTTGTGACCTATGAAAGGAAATATCTTTGAGTCTTCTTTCCAATCCAATTGGTTTCATCCAAATCCAACGTCTGAGTAAGGAGTTATACTCGTTTTACTTCAGCCTATCAAAATAGATTTTCCAAATCTTACATGTTTATTGCACTAATGAATATCAGAAGGTATCCGATTACTCAAACAAGATCCATGTGCTATTAATGACTCCAAAACGTTTCATTGATATATCAATAAGTTCCTACTTTATTGTTATGGGATTGATGACTCCAAAACACTTCATTGATGTGCCAATGAGTTCTTACTTCATTGTTATTGCATTGATAGTCTATTTATATGTCTCTTATTGATGTATCATTGTTTTTAAAGTATCAAAAATGCGGTGGCGACCGAAATAACATCTCAAATATTAATTGAACTAAGTGATGGAAGTTCTTTCTTATCGGGTGGTATCCCAGGGGCATAAACCTATCATGGGTCGATCCCTATTTATGTGTTTATGGGTGGTATCCCAGGGGCATAAGCCTATCATGGGTCGATCCCAGTTGATATGTACTGGAGGTAGCCTAATGGTCACAGTACAATACAATAATGATTACAAAGATGATAAGAACGAAGGTAAAGTGATTGAATAAATACAATGTACAGGTTGTCACAAGTTCTAGTAAGTGTGGTCCACTCTTATTACGATTTATTCTTATTTTTTATTTTTATTGAGCTCCTATATCATATGTGATTATCTACAGCTTTACATACTCAGTACATATTTCATACTGACGTCCCCCATGGAGGACCTGCATTTCATGTTGCAGGCACAGGTACCTCAGCTCATACACCGCACAAGTAGGAGCCAGGATATCCAGCTGTTTTTGGTGAGCTCCAGTTTGCTTCAGGGCTTTCCGTGTCATATCCAGTCACTTTTGGTATTGTATAGAAGTTAGTTATATGGCGGGGTGTGTCCCGACCTTAGTTAAACTCTGTGTATTGTCTAGAGGCTTTGTAGACCTAATGTACAGTCAAGGTGGTGTTTTGTTAATAGACGTGATGGTTCCAACGGCCAAGTACTGTATATACATATATATGTGTGCTCGAGCTTATACAGGTGATTATTTCCTTTTATATATGACATGATGTTGTCCGAATTTCGAGTTGTCATAGAGGTATGCATTGGAAGTATAAGATTATGAGTTGGTTCTCCCATGCCTCCTCGGTTATGGGTGCCAGTCCGCCCCAATAGGATTTGAGGCGTGACAGAAAGTCTTTGAGCTAAGTCTTGCCTCTAAGGCAATAGTTGTAGAACATCTCATAAATGAAAACATAATGTGGTAGAGTCAACTTTTGTCCGTGGGGTATAATTTATTATTTGAAAGTCCCTGAGCTAAGTCTTTCCTCTAAGGTAAGAGTTATAAAACATCTCATAAATCAAAATACAATGTGATAGTGCCGACTCTTGCCCATGAAGCATGACTTATTATTTGAAAGTCATAAGTTTTGCCTCTACGATGTAGTAGCGTCAACTCTTGCCCATTAAAATGTAGCTTATTGTTCGAAAGTCATAAGTCTTGCCTTTATAATGTGATAGTGTCAACTCTTACTCATGAGATGTAACTTGAATGGAAGAAATCGAAGAAAAGAACAAAAATAATAAAAAATGCGAAAAGGAAGAAAATGAAGAAAAATATTAAAAAAAATAAAAATCAAAGAAAATTTAGAAGTTGAGAGAGAATAGGAAAAAAATAAAGGTTGATAAAAAAAGAAAAATCAATTAAAAATAAAGGTCGAGAAAAATTTAAAAAGAAAAAAATCAAAGAAAAATAAAATAAAAAATTATAAAAGTGGACGTTGAAAGGTGTAAAGAAAAAAAATAAGGGTTGAGAAAAAATAAAGAGAACAAAACAAAAGAGGAAAGAAAAAATAAAAAATTAGAAAAATATAAAAGAAAAAAGAAAAAAAAAGTTGAGAGGAAAAAAGGAAAAAAGTAAGGGTTGAGAAAATTAAAAATAAAAAGAGAAAAGAAAAAATAAAAATCAAAGTAAAATTAAAAAGAGAAAAAAAATAAAAGTTGAAAGATACAAATATGGAGTTGTTATCCATTATGAGGATCATTTATGTAATTTACCCTATTGATCAGGGGCAATTTTGTCCAAAAAAATTTTAGTTAATAGGTACAAATTATTTTAAGGAAACTTTTTTATTTGGGATTAAAATTTGAAAGTCACCCCAATTTGGATCTATTTTTAAGATTCACCCGTTCGATTCTCATCTTGTAATCTATTTTCTCTTTTCCCTTTTCCCTAACCCCAATTTGAAAAGAAAAAACGGTTTCCAAAAGCAAGAAGATTTAAGCCGCTACCGAACCAAACTAGGAATACAAAGAAAAATCCATTTAGGAAAAATATAGGGATGGAAATTACTGCGAGATTTGATTTAAAGCTAATCCAAATTAAATAGGGTACTGATAACAAAAAAAATACCTATTTATACTTTGTTGTAGATCAGCAAACTAAAGTTGTAACTTCATTAGTTATTTGTGCTCAAACTCAAAGAACTTCGTTTATTTCTTGCTCAATGAAACAATGAGTAGTCATCCCTCTTACCATAATCATTCTTCACCCAGTTATTATTATTATTATTTTATCATGGCATCATCATCAACAGCAATCAGGCTATAATCTGGGTAACGCGAACTATTTATGTTTTGAGGAAAGTGGTGGTTTTTATACAACAGCTAATCATGACTAGTTTGCTCAACAATTTTGGGATCGGTATTATCAAACCCTTGTATTTCAACCTCCAGAATCATCGTCATACTATTCAGTGGACATAGTCTAACAGTTACTTGTTGATACTCCATACGACTTAATTTGGATCTATCATGTGTCATATTATGAACAGATAGATGGTGTCTATGCTGTTAATGATCCGAATGAGTTGATCGAGACTAGTGGAAATATGTTACATAATATCAACTTCATGACTAGTCAACTTACTGATCTGACGAGAAATTTAAGGTTTGATTTTGACACGCTATATGACATTGTACTTCGTCTGGATGACTTGTATCCTCATGATCAAGAGGAGAATAAGGTCGAGGACTACGTGTTGGAAGTATTTGAAAATAAGAACTCGATCTCATCAGAAATCTGTGCTACATGTCAATCTGACTATAAACAAGAAGAGAGTATAGGGACATCGCAGTGGATGAGCGAAACAGGCTCTTGGTATGGTACAAACAAACTAGTAAGATAAATTTTTCCTGTTCTGAAATATTGTAAGAAAAGTAATAAATTACATAAATGAATATCGTCGAGATTTAGTTTATCTATGTAGACTCTAAAATGAACACCATAGACATAATCTGTAAGGTACCATACTCTCATTATGGTAGCAATTTCACTGAGCCACAAACAATTGCAAACATAATAAACTACTAATAAATTTGAAGTTCCATTCAACTCCACTGAACCAAATCACACACTATTTTCAACCCATGTCAAGCCAAAACTGAAAACACTCTGGAGAAAGCAGGTAATTATATCAATTATAAACTCAATCTACTCCACTTTGAAGCCACCTTTTTATTCGTTTTCCCCCTTAAGTATTCAGAAAACAGAAGTAGAGCCAACAATTAATTTTGAACATCCGCAAAATGAACCAAAAGACAACCACCAAAGGAGAGCTCCAACAACTAAATCACTGATGTACAATGAAACCCGTGTGTATTATGTAAGGCAGTCCTTTGAGGCATTATGTAATTGAAACACACCCCGAGAGCATCTTTTGATAGGATGAAAGCGAGTTAGTATGCTAATTCCTCATCTGCAAATCGGCCCTTAGCCATAACTGAAATACACGTTCCCAACGACGAACCATTGTTAATTAAAACACGTACTAACTAGTAGAATCTTTTAAGCCTTAAAAGGGGATTCCCGGCCAGCTTCTGTATCAACAAAATTGGAGTCGTACATCTCATATTCATAATCTGCGTCAAGGTCCTCCATTGTTCTGCCAAATACAAACTGCTTTGTTCCCATAGTTGTAAAAGGCATCAGACCAAAAGCTCTGGCAGTTTTTATCTCCCTGGCTATCTTTCTTTGGGCCTTGGCACTAATTCCAGTCTAACATGAGTTTTAAAAAAAAAGAATAAGAAACACTTAAGTATTCAGCCATCAAATTAGTCAATGGATCTAATACACACCTTGCTTCTCTTGACGAGAATTCCAGCCTCGGTGATGAAATTAGCTAGGAACCTCACATTCTGAATTGCAAATTTGTTAAATGTAAAAGTCAGATAGCTCCATTAAGAGTCAGAAGGTTCACAATGGGCCACAATTACAAGGCAATACTTGGGAGAAAAACAAGCAACATCTCAGTACTTGGAACATGATATTCAACAACAATAAAATAACCAGTAGAGAGACTTGAGGCTAAAAATATCAAATAAGCAAAATACATGCTTGAGGGTGTTTCCACATGCAGACATGAAATAGTGAAATGAAGGAATGATAAAGAAGTGTAATACGCAAGCAACGAACCCAACCAAGCAAATCGAATCTCCAGGGGTGCACATACAGAAACATTTTAAAGCCATGCATGGTCAAGGTGATGCAGAACCAAGAATACAAACCCTGAAATCAGCTTTGCGCAAAACTTCCTCCGTTGTAGTTTCGAATTCAACCCTTCTTTTGGGCTTGCGAACTCCTGGTTTTTTAAGATCAATATCCTGCATGATAATAATGAAAAGCTTAGAGATGGACATGACAGCACCATAGAGAATACAGAGCAAGAGAACAGGTCGAGCTATGAAAACAAATTAATGCCATCCATAATTTTGCTCTTACCACAGAAGGAAGCATGAAAAAGAGGTGTACTAGGAAATAAGCAATTACGAGACTAGCACAGACCAAACAATTGAATGTTTAATGGAAGATGTTGAAATACCAAAGGTGCAAGATATATAAAAACCGCAGTGAGACATATCCTCATATGGAGGCAACGCTCAAGATGCTAATAGCATGCAAGAAATGCTACTTCATTACTCATACCTTGAGTTCATAAGTGTTCCCAGGCCAAAAGGTCATGTCAGCTCTGTAAGCATAATCTTCTTTCTCTACTTCATTTGGATCAAACTCAAAATAGCTGGCTGCTTCCTTCAGCTTTCCATCCATCCCATCTGATAATGTATTAAAACTCTCACCCAGACCATCAAGGATACTAGATCTGTTTCCAGAACCGAACATGGACCCCAGACCAGATCTATCATAAGCCTTTTCAACCTTACCGAGCTTTCTAAAAAAGGAGTTTGGACTTGGCTTGTTACCCGTACTATCACCCAAAATTCGTCTTTCAAAGTCTTCAGCGGACCCAAATGAGTTGGTGTTTTGCTTATCATCAGGGGCTGCGCAGCGACAAGGAAAGTTGTGTCCATTACCAGGGATTTAGATAAAAGAGAAAATGGATATACATGAAAAAGTTGATAACGACCA
>NC_061120.1:194483544-194513236 GCF_002878395.1 Capsicum annuum
AGGATGCCCGTGGTCATTCTGTTTTCAAAGTGTTTCTTTTTTTTTTTGAGAAGGCAACAGTTGTATGTATTAAGCACAAATCAGTACATAGGTTGTACTGAAACCATATATACATGTGAGCAAAGGAAAGCAAAATAGGCCTACCATCCAAACAAGAACCTAGAGTGTCTAGGAAAGATATAGTATCTCCTGCGCAGACCTGATTGCACCAAAAACAAAACAATAAAATTCAATTAAGTTTGATCTTCTGTATTGTATTGCCAGTGCCACTGTTCTCAAAACATCTAGAATTTCTTTCCCTCCAAATTGTCAAACATATGCAAGCAGGAACCATCCTCCATCTGCTTATGTCATCTGCTGCTTCCCAGCTAAGAAGAGCTACAGTAATCTTTCTAGGCATTGTCCAGGCTATACCTCTGAGATTAATGAAGATCTTCCATAACTGGTCAGTGATGTTGCAATGAAGAAATAAATGGCCAACTGTTTTCACCTCTTTTTCACATAAGAAACATCTAGAACAAAGAATCCACCTCTTACACATTTCACAACAACAACACAACACCCAGTAAAATCCCACAAGTAAGGTCTGGGGAGGGTAAAGTGTAAGCAGCCCTACCACTACCTCGGGGAGGTAAAGAGGTTGTTTCCAAAAGACCCTCGACTCACGCATAGCAAAATCCACGTACAAAGAAGAGGAACACAGTGAAGATAATATGGCAACACGTAACAGTGTAGAATCTACTATAAAAACATTAACTAGCCACAAAATTGTGCGATAACGAGAACACAATAAACGGCAACAAAGAAAGATATCCACCGCCAAACCCTAAGCCATCATACTACCACTAGTGCACGACAACACTCCTACCTGACTAACCTTCTACTCAAACGCGCTTCCACATTTTCAGCTATAAGAATTACTTAGAGAGCATCCCGGTGCACTAAAGCTCCCGCTATGCATGGAGTCTGGAGAAAACCACAAGGATTTATTGTACCAGTCTTACGTTACATTTATGCAAGTGGATGTTTCCACGGGCAACAAATTTACCGGTTATTCTAAGGCTCCCAGAAGAAAATTGCATAGAGAATTGAATAAATAATAGTACGTACCAAAATTTGGAAGTGCGGAAAAGGTCCGATAAACTTGAGGATGATGAGAAGAAGAACGAGATAGACAAGCATTTGCAGTCCATAATACATTTCGTACAATCTTCATCTTGTCTGTAATGACGGAAAATCACTTCACCTTACAACCGGCGGCGGCGGGCGGCGGGCGGCGGGCGGCGGAAGACAGCGGCGGTTAAAAAGGGAATTTGCCGATTTGGTTTTGCTAGTGTTTGGGAATTGATGAATAGAACTCTTGAGGCTAAACTGAAGGGGTTTGAAAATTGGGCTGTGGGTAAGTAATTGGGCTAGAGAAATCATAGTAGGTGAAGAAGAGCTCACAGCCCATATATACAAGAAGTAGTCGCACGAGAGGCCCGGGCTCACTAAATATAATAAATGTAATTTTAATTGATTGAATAAGCATAAGTTATGTTATTTTTGTTGCATAATTAATTCAATGTTGATCAATGATGCTACCTCCATTTTCAACATTATATGACACCATTCACTAATTTTTACTTTTAGTATTTATAATGCATGTTTCAAAGGTGTGGATAAAATTATCTATAAATTTTTTTTATTGAATTCTAATAAAGCTAGAAAAAAACAACTAATTAGTTTTTCAGCCTTTTTAATTGTTATAGTTTTTCTTTAAAGAGTCAATCGATATAATTTAGACCAATATTTTTAAATAACATAGTTTTTCATCACATTGATATGAGAAAAAATTATAATTTATATTAGTTTTGATATATTGTTTAAATATTTAAATTTTATTTTTAAAATACCAAATTAATTTAATCTAATTTAATTTTAGAAATTACTCAACTTGACTTTCGAAAAATGAATCGTGAGAACTAAAAAGGAATGGTTGGAGTACCAAATGCACATGGACAACAAGATAACTTAAGCATTTTAAGCTTTCGCACTTAGTTCAAACGAATACGTACCTTTATTTAAATCAACAAATGTTAATTTATTTTTCAAATTTACCTTATTAGATAAATATATACTTTTAAATAAATTTTAGAAAACATATCAAATTAATATTACTATTTAATTAGGAAAAGTTGATAAATATATTTCCTACATTTGAGAAGTGGGTAGCTTTTTTGATATAACCAAAAAATCATATTAAATTAATACTACTACTTCTTTCGTCTTAAAATAGTCGATATGTTTATCAAAAAATATTTTAAAATAATTGACATGTTTAAAGAATCAAAAGATAATTTTTTTCAATGTGCCCTTAGTAATTGATTCCCACATTAATTGAACAAGATTCATGTACTTAATATTAAAAAGATATCAACGTCATATTAGTTAATTTGCATTCCTTATTAAATTTTTTTAATAGTTATGCAAAATATATACATGTCAACTATTTTGAAATAAAAGGAGTACATGTCAATTATTTTGAGATGAAGAGAATGTTAATAAAAAATGATTTAGTTAAAATATATTTTAATTTCAAAAGGTGACTGATTTTGTATAAATTAAAAACACCATATTATGAATGAGATTGAGATTTTTTTTTTTTGTGTATGATTGTGGAGATCTGCTCTAATGGCAAAACACGTATCATATAGAAGATCAAATAGAGGTATACCACCTATCAATTTAGTTTCTAATAATTCTCCATCATTTAATATTGGACTATCTCAAGATGAAATTGTTAAAGTGGATTCTACGTCTAAATAGTCGAAGAAATTAATGAGCGTTGAAGAGATGAGGTCAAAGCATCGCAACGATCCAAAAAAATGGCCAAAATTATGAAAGAAAAAGGATTGGAAAAAGCTTCATCTCTAAAACCCCAAAAAATAAAAAAAAATTAGAGATAAAAGAAAAGCAAAAGAAATTGATAAAACAAGCAAAATTTCAAGTCCTGATGTTGAAAACTCATTTGAAGATGATTCGGATGAAGACAAAGAAAAAGAAGTATTTATATATGTATTTATCATGAGGGTGTATTTTACAAATGTATTTAGCTAATAGGTACTCATTTGTGTGTGTATATATATACACACAAAAATCCTTGTTATATATATGTTCATATTAGGTCATGTGCATGTATTTGTATTTTGTTTATACATATGTAGATTCAGATGTATTTTTTGCACAGTTCTTATTTGTATTGAACTGTTCTGTATTTATTACAGTGTATCATATTATTTATCGTATTTTTACAGTGTATGATATTTGTTTTATAAATTTTAAATACTTACATGTATATGTATAGAGTGTTCCTTTAGAGATTTTATTTTCTATATGTGTGTATATACATATGGGTCATATATGTATTTTGTATATGCATATGTTGATCTATATTTATTTTAGAGTATGTGTAACATATGTATGCAATATATTTCTACACTGTATGCACATATGTTGGTCTATATGTATTTTAGAGTATACAATATTTTCATTCATGTCAACGAAAAGAAGAGAGATCATTGGGTTCTTACTGTTTTATCATTCATAGAAAGGAGCATATCATATATGTTTCATTATCAGTTGTTGGTTATGATGTCGTTGTATAGCACCCCGCACTTTCGGGCTAAAGTTGAACCATCTTTCTACGTTTGTAGATCTGAACTCAATGGTTTCTACTTAGATATAAGTGTGAATGACACTTCCTTGGTGTGGAAACATCCTTGGATATGAACATACACCATAAAAATCTTCTAGCTCAAAAGTTAAGTTGAGCGTTCTCCTATCAATTGACTTTTAGTTGATGATTTAGTTAGGGACAACCTTTAGCTACCATTTCTCCTAGGATACAAGGAGTTATATGTTCTATTATATATCAAATTAAAGCCCTCCGAGTCTTCTTTTCAATGCCACCGACCATTCGTCAATCCGAGTCTGGAGTCAAAAGTTATGAGTGTTTGAATGAGGCATTATCCAGGGTGTGCGATGGCCCTGCACCGCAAAGCAATCGCCTAAGCACATTGCCTCAACTATGCTTTCTCCATGCGACGCATAGCCTTTTCGGGGCATCAAAAAGTGTCTTGTTTGATTTATTTTAAGGGCATAAAGGTCTTTTATCATTCCATAACCATTCCTAATCCTCTTTGGACGAAATTAAGGCCTTATAAATGTTACATTGCCTCTGTAAATTCCCAAATATCATTCCAAATGTAAGAAGAGAGAAACTACCTAAGGTTTGAGGATTCTACTCTCTAAGGGGCCAATCTCTCTACGTTTCCTTTGATTTTTCTCCATCAAAAGTTAAGTGGAACTATCCTAAATCTCATGGGCGTGAATTTTATGATTTTCAATAAGTTTTAAAGATATATATGTATGTATATGAAATGGGTTTTTGGAAATCATTTAAAGAGCAAGCATTATAAATCCGTTTTGATGAAAGTACATAATATCCTGGGGTTTTTCCATAAGCTTGATTTATAATCTTAAGCTTACATGATTTGAGTTCAAAAAGTGATTTATGAACATGACTTGCGAAATTTCCTTTCCTATGACGAAATTTATGGTCTTAACATGTTATGAATTGTGAGTTCAATTTGAGAGCATGAATTATAAGCCCCTTTTTTATCATGAGATTTACGTATAACAAATGTTGGGGTTGTTTTATGAATGAAGATTATTCTTAATTTTAAATGCCTCTTTACTTGTTATGGATGGTTGTTTCACGTATTTTTCAAAGAGGTGATTTCTATTCTAAATGTTATGGTTTTCAAATAAAGAAATTACATGTGATTAATGATTAAACTGACCACCACATGTTTAATCCTTAAAAAGAGAGTGTGTTGCATAAGATTTCATGTGCTTTTGAAATAAGAACTCTCTTGTGATGTTTAAATTCTTTGGGTGGTCATTAATATGCTTTTAAGTAAGAAGGGCCATAGATATGATATGGTATGAAATGAATGACTTGTAAGTCTGTGTATGACGATACCCTGTTGTGATATGTCCTTAACAGAATGAGAAAAAATTGTTTATAAGCATGAAGTGCGTTTTTAAGAGGCTAAAAAAATTATGCTTAAAGATACTTAGATAGTTACCCGAAGAAGGTACGAGTTCAGATTACTCATTGTTCAAAATCGTGTTTTACCGATACGGGATTTATTGTGTCCTGAAAAAAGAGATGTGCCCTAAAAGAGGGGATGTGTCCTGAAAGAGGGGATGTGTCCTGAAAGAGGGGATTATACCTGGCCTTGTGCCCTTTGCATATCAAAATCAGAAACTCCAGCCCTTGCGGCAAACTTGGATTAGGGGCTTAGCCGCCAAGTCAAGGGCGGATTCCATATAGCCCGTGAGATTATAGACTTGTAGGGTGTACTATCTAGATCAGAAGTAAAACAACGAGTTAAGTCATAACTTACAAGAATGTTTTGAAGCTCTTGAATTATGCCCATGTGTTTTTGATATCTATTATGTTAAATTATTTTCTTAATGCTCTCGACTATTTTATACAAAATATATGTTGTTTTTGGTTAGTTCTGTGTACCAATGCATTTTAGGTATTAATCGTCCTTCGTGGAAGCTACATTGTCTTATAATTTAGGATCTGAAGTTCAATCCTGCGGTCCAATTTAGCAGCAATAAATTATTCTAAAAGTTCAGAGTTGGTGAGCCTTCCTTACTTTGGAAGGCATCCTATCCATATGATAGTTTTTAGTTGTTTTATGGTCATATCGAGGGCCTTGTCCTGGTTTTATAATACCCCATACTTTTTTCTAGCTTAAATTCGTTCCTAGAATGTCAAGGACTAGCTTCAAAAATGAATAACATTCGGTTGAGAAGTTAGAGCATTTTTAAGTTGACAGTGTGCCACCTGGACTCTCAACGCATTGCGGAGAAGGAAAAAATCACAATTGTCACTTTTCAGTGAATCTCCGTGATCATGACGCGTTATGGAGGAGTCCCATTTCACATTTGGAAATTTTTAGTGAGCCTCCGCGATAATGGCGCATCGCAGAGGTGGCCAAAATAACATTCCAAAGGGGCACCGCAATGGTGGTACGTCACGGAGTTTGCCCAGTTCCTAATTGTCCAAATTCCAGTAAGCTACCGCGATAGTGGTGCGTCACAATGGCCACCCAGTTCGAAAATATTACATTTTCCAGTTCCGTTTAGAAGTTTAAAGAGGGTATTTTGGTCAATTCTCAAGTCCCCAATCCATCCAAACATAAGATTTAAGCATATTCTAAGCACTTTATGCCCAATTTCATTCATTCTCTCTCAAAGCAGAATCCTAAAGCTCCAATGCTTCTTCTCCAAGAAATAAAAAAAAAATCCTCCATAGATTCTCCAAGAAAGCTCCAAATTGAGGATTCCCAAGGCAAAATAATCAAGAACTCATCTCCAAGAACTCAAATAGGAATCAATAGATCAAGTTTTGTCATCTATTCTTCAATCAAGGTATGTGGGGTTATGAACAAGAACAATCCTTTCGTTCTTGTGCCCAAAAACTTATTTTAATTCCAATTTTACTGAATTTTTATATGATTTCTCACGAAATTCAAGTTAGGGTTTATACCCATTATTGTTATTTATAAGCTTATGAGATTTCCAGTGATTTAGAAGTTAAATTACATGATTATGTTCACATTTTCATGCATATTGCAGTAATTTCTAGATTTTGAATTAATTTATCACTGTTTACATTATCAAGCATGAATATTATGATATTTTAACGTGAGTTTGATGCATGGGTCATTAATCCCTAATTAAAGATTGCTATTTTAAGATTTTTTGTGCTACGTGCATCCTATGATAAGATTATTCTCAGATTTCTTATAAAGATTTGACCTTTTGGTCCTAAGCTAAGATAAAGAATCCACATTGTTCATATGAATTGAGATTTAAAGAAAAGAAATATCATAATTAGTTTTCTTGTAAACCCTTGTGCTATTTTGAAGTGGATTTCCTAAGATCCCGAGCATAAGAATGGGAGTAGTATTTAGCATCGAGATAGGTATATTACCAAGGTTTCATGCCCCAGAACTACGTGTCACTATAGGATTAAGATTATTCCCACTTCTACGTGGATGACTAAGATTGTGATCACTTAAGATAAGAAGTTTTATTCCGGTGGCAAGGGTAGAATAGCTCTCCACAACGTGGGCAAGATGTTGGACTCCATGAATGCTCA
The DNA here is from genome assembly GCF_002878395.1 of Capsicum annuum. Lineage (NCBI taxonomy): Eukaryota > Viridiplantae > Streptophyta > Magnoliopsida > Solanales > Solanaceae > Capsicum > Capsicum annuum. The sequence continues at coordinate 194,490,770 of NC_061120.1, forward strand.
CATGGTTTATGTCGGTTAGAAGAACCTCCCAAGAGAAGTCCCCTACTCTTAATACAGTCTATTGGTTTAAAGCCTTAAGATAAAGTGTTTTCCTTACAGAAAGCTTTTTAAAGTATTTTCCCTGCTAGTTAAAGTAACAGATTAATAGAAAAGATTTTAGAAAACTAAGTGTAAAGGCTCACAACTTAATCCAGATTTTGCTTTACAGAAATATATCAGCTACAGATTTTAGCTTTCAGCTATCAGATTTCAGATTTAAGAGTGAGTCCTTTCTATATTTAGATAGTATGATTTAAAGAGAGAATACAAGCACAACTTTCAGAACTAAATATTATGACTCACTAGATTTATAAAGTATGATTTGCTTCTCATTATTTTGTTATTTCATATATTCCAGCTTATGTGAGTTATTTGCATTTAATATGCATTATTTTATAAATTATGATGATGAGATGATGTTTTACTTATGTATTTCACCCTCATATACTCAGTACATCCTCAAAGTACTGATCCACATATACATCTATGTACTACATTGTCTCATAATGTAGGTATCAGTTCAGTTGTAGCACGCATATTATAATCAGATAGTTTGCAGCTTCTAGTCAGCAGGTGATAAGTACTCTTGATTCCAGGGCTCGAGTCAGTCTTATAGTTTGAGCAGTATTGCATTTTTTTTCTTTATTCAGACATATTAATTTGGGATAGCTAGGAGTCATGTCCCGACTACCTATAGTCAACACTAATAGAGGTTTCATAGATAGTCAGTAGAGTTAATGTATTGATTCCAGTGTTTTTTTTGTAAAAGTAGAGTTGTAATTATTTTAATTTAGTTCTATATTGATCAGATTCAGAAAAGAGTCATCTTTCGCTTATTTCATTCAAATTTATGTATTTTATTCAGCTGCTTATAAGTTATGCCAGTAGAAGGGTTAGCTTGGGATCATTGTGGTCCTAAGCACCGTGTGATGTCTCAGGATCCATTTTCGGGGCATTATAAGTTTAGACAAACTATTGTTTTCAGTTCAATAAAGGCTTGGTAGATTGTTTACATTGGATTTGCGGTTTTCCTTTTGATACGATGTTATGAAGTTTTAAGTTTGATTTTGGGAATACCATGTTTTCAGTTTATCTTCTACACTTTTATTTATGTATGGATTATGCTTATGATAGTATGCTAATCAGTTTCTCGAGTTTTTGGGGTTAGGGATGCCTGCTGCAGATAGGGTCTCGTCTAGGTTCATGACAAGCTTGGTATCAGAGGACTGTTCATGGTCTCAGGGTATCTACAAAGTCGTGTCTAGTAGAGTCTTGCTTATGGGTGTGTTGTGCATCACACTTATAATTAGAAAACTACCGGGCATTTAAGAGTTGTTTCTCATTCTTTCATACTTTAGTTCGTGTTATAGCATCGTCTATATGGAAGTTATCTAAATTCCTTCCTTGCTCTAATTTTGTGGGTCATGCCTTATTGTCGAGGAGATACAGGTTCAAGATTTTAGATCCCTAACGATGTGGTCTGTTCCGATTGAGTTATCCATGAAGTTATGAGATAGCACAAGGACTTGAGATGAGTCCATTAGTGCTTTAAAGTGTATTAATTCGAGTATATACCTCTATATTAATGCAATCATGCTTTTCAGCCTGGGGTACGAAGTGTATTCAATTTCTTTCAAAAAAATCCTTGTTGTAAATGTCATGCTTAAAGGCAGAGATACATGATAGAATATTGGAATAGTATTTTCACCCGAGTAGTAGCATATGTTAATGTGTCATGACCTATTGGTAGTAAGATGGTCCAGATGTTAATGATATGGATTCACAAGTCTATAAGCCAAAGTGAGGGTGACTTTTACATAAATAAGTAGTTTTAGTTATATAACCTTTGAGGGGTGGCTTGCTCTTTTATGTTAATTTGCTAATATTGTAGAAAGTTTTTTAGAGTGTATGGTAGTTTGTGGAGGAAGTGCTTGATTATGATTATTATTTATTCAAAAGAGGGAAGGAGCCCAGAGTTAATAGTTATGGTGGTTATAGAAATTATTTATTGGTTGTGAATGGAAAGGGGTAGATTAGTCAATAAGTTATGGATAGAGACTCATTGGTGTATATGGAATTTGAAAGTAGTACAGATACATGTATGGGTAAGTAAATATTATGAGAGAAAGTGGAATATGTTGATAACATCATAATGGGTTATATTATAAGATTAAGATCGACTATCCTTATTATGTGACTTTACCCACCTTGATTGTCTTTTCTCTAGTAGTTGTAAACTAGTACTGCATGTGAGAAGGTTTGTAGTAGATTTTAAGGTGTAGTAGTAATGTCATGGAGGGGATGTGATTGTAGGTAGTAGTTAAGTGAAATGAGGTATTTGGGTTGATTTCCCAAGTTGATGGACTAGTATAGTTTGTGGCATGCTTCATCGATGGTACATCATTGATGCTAGACTATAGGCTTAAACTTTAGATATGGAGTGTGGTGGTAAGAATAGTAGCTTAAGATTAATGATGTATATTTTGTAGAAATTAATTAGTAGGCTTGATGTGAGGTGTGAAATAGCCTAGGTTGGCAACTCATGGAAAAAGGAGTGGATAATTATGATATATATACATGAGGATTATGTTAAAATGTTGAATTATGGTTGAGTCATTAAGTGGGTAAGGGCGTAAGTATATAAGGATAAGTTGAACCCCCAGGTAGCATGTTATTAGATACAGTTTTATGTGTATAAGTGTCATGTGCACCTAGCCCACGTTCTTAAATTTTGTAGTATGGAGAAGTCTGGGAAGTTGTTGTATGGTGTTCTTTAGAGTTGAATTGAGGAAATATAGGTAGGAAATATGCGCCTTTAGTATAGTTTTACTAATTTTGTTAAGTTGTAAATTATGTGATTAGAGGTGTAATGCTAGTATTTTAAGGAGTTGAAGATAGAGTGTTAAGTATTTAGAAGCATGAATGTCCATGCCCATGTTAATGTTAGCCATAAGTCGATGACTTTGGGGGTTGGAGGAAGTTATAATTAGTGTTCTTGAAGGGGATGTTCTAGAAAGAATTTAGTGTCTTTATATTAAAATTATTGAGGGGAGTTTGTGTTCATGTGTATATTGATACCCTATTGGGCTGAGTGTTGTGATTATAGATTTGATCAGAGCCTCAAGTTCAGGATTGTGACTTTGCTCTAAAGGGGAGATGATGAGTCAAGATAGTTCCCGAATTTTCTCATAGTGTCAAGTTGTAGGAAAAATCCATGATAAATCTATTCCTATTCAAGTAAACTCCTCCTACTTCAATTTAAAAGGTTATTCGACCAATGTCTTATGTATTCAAGTCCTGCCTATGTCTAAGGTCTGATTCTCTATGTAAGTCATGTCATGTTCCGAACTCCAAACTAGAAGCAATGATGTCTCAGAAAATCCAGTCTTTCATGTATTCAAGCCCTATGTTATGATGCTCATGACCCATAAAAATTTATATCTTATATCACTTAGTTCTAAGAAACTATGTTTTTCATATGTTACCGATTCATTTTACATTGGGATTAGCTAAAGTGATAAGGTTCATGCCAACTCATGACTATCCAGCTCTAAAAATGAGAAGGAATAGCTTCATGTATCAATCCTTGTCTCGATCGCTGACTTCATGAATTCTGATCTTATGTTATACGACTCATGATGTAAGAGCTTATGTGTCTTACTGTGGTTTTTCCTAAGAACTCATGTTGTGTTTATGCCGAACGACTCTTTACTTATGATCCAGACACTTGATATATGAAGTATTTCGTGTCTATTGTATCGTATATTCACCTCATGTCCTACCTTGAGTAGTGCAATAAGTATAGGTTATAATCAAATAGTATTACTCCCATTCATGATGCTTATACTCGGGTCCCTTAATGACCCTCTGAATGATAGTATGATAGTAGTTATGGAAGAGTAGTAGTGAATTAGGTAGGTGGAGTAGATGTTCTTGGATGTGAAAATTTTGATGTGATTTCTTTAGCTAAGGTTATAGGTGAAGGGGGAAATAAGGAGATGAACTTTCGTTATGTGAAATAATTAGGAAGGAGATATGTGTCAAAAATCTTTGTGAGAGTGATTGAATTTGCTGGTCTTAGTGGGGGAGATCCATGAAGTTGGTGTAGTAATGATAGGTCTGAATGTTGTGATTGATGAAAACACAAACCCATGTACTATGTGGTTAGTACTCCCTGAATTAAAACTTGAAGGTGTTTGATAGTAGTGATAAGGTGAAGTAATATTCTTAAAGAGGTGTAGAGAATAGGGTCCCATACTTAAGTTAGCACCTTTTTTCTTCGAGTTAGGCTTCAACTTAGAAGTACTATGCAGTGAGACTCAAACTCTTGAGGTTAGATATGTGATGGGAGAATTGTAAGTTGGAAATAATGAAGTATGTTATTTATTGTTCGGGTCATAGACAAATAGTGCACCTACGTTTCAGTCTATTCGTTGTATCTTGTAAAGTAAAGAATGCTTCTATTCCTATCTCCAGGGAAACCTCATTTCATAATTGTACCGATGTAAATCAGGCCCATTATCACCAAATAAACTCATGCCTTATGTTGTGATGATTATGATCCCTAGAACTCATGTGCAAGGTCATCTCTATGTTAATTCTTATTATCTTACGCCTCGTGCTTACACGTTTTACTAGGGGTTATATGAAGCTCTTTTGATGCCTTAGCATATTTTATTAAGGTAAAAGGTTCAACGTGAGGTTATGTTATTTATTTAATAATTTTAGAGTTTCAACAAATTTCTACCCATCATTCGGTGATGAATGATCCCAAGGGGGAGATAGTGTAGAAACATCCTTGAAGATGAATATACACTATAAAAATCTCGTAGCTCAAAGGTTAAGTTGAGCACTATCCTATCGATTGAATGTTAGTTGATGATTTTTTATGGTCTAACTTCCAGAGAATATTTATCCTAGGATACAAAGAATTATGTGTCCTACTATAATCAAATTAAAGCCCTTCGAGTCTTCTTTCCAACGCCACCAACTGTTTGTCAATTCGATTTTGGAGTCAAAAGTTATAAGTGTTCAAATGAAGCATTATCTAGGGTGTGCGATCGCCCTACGCTGCAAAGCAATCGCTTAAGCACACTGCCTTAGCTATGCTTTGGCCATGCAACTCAAACCCAAATGTTTGCTTTGGCTATGCAACACATAGCTTTTTCGGGGCATCAAAAAGTGTTCTGTTTGATTTATTTTAAAGGCATAAAGGTCTTTTATCATCCCATAACTATTCCTAACCCTCTTTGGACAAATTTAAGGTCTTAATAAACATTACATTGCCTCTGTAAATTCTCAAATATCATTTCATATGCAAGAGGGGAGAAACTACCTAGGGTTTGCAGATTCTACTTTCTAAGGGGCCAATCTCTCTACGTTTTCTTTGATTTTTCTCTGTCAAAAGGTATGTGGAACTATCCTAAATCTCATGAGCATGAATTTTACATTTTTAAACAAGTTTTTAGGATATATATGTATGTATATGAAATAGGTTTTTGGAAATCGTTTAAAGAGCAAGCATCATAACCCGTTTTGATGAAAGTACATAATTATCATGGGAGTTTTCCATAAGCTTGATTTATAATCTTGAGCATACTTGATTTGAGTTTGAAAAGTGAATTTTGAACATGGCTTGCAAAATTCTCTACCCTATGACAAAGTTTATGGTCTTAGCATATTATGAATTGCGAATTCGATTTGAGAGCATGAATTATAAGCCCCTCTTTTTATCATGAGATTTACGTAAAAAGAATTTTAGGGTTGTTTTATGAATGAGGATGATTCTTCATTTTAAATGCCTCTTTACTTGATATGGATGGTTGTTTCACGTGTTTTTCAAAGAGGTGATTTCTATTCTAAATGTTATAATTTTCAAATAGAAAACCTGCATATGATTAATGATTGAACTAATCACCGCATGTTTAATCCTTGAAAAGATAGTGTGTTGTATAAGATTTCATGTTCTTTTGAAATAAGAACTCTCTTGTGATATTTAAATTTGTTGGGTGGTCATTAATATGCTTTTAAGTAAGAAGGACCATAGATATAATGTGATATGAAAGGAATGACTTGCAAGTCTGGGTCTGACGATACCCTATTGTGCTATGCCCTTAACATAATGAGAAAAAATTGTTTATAAGCATGAATTAAGTTTTTAAGAGGCTTAAAGAGAGTTAGATGTGTACATGAAAAAGGCACGAGTTCAGATAACTCATTGCCCAAAACCATATTTTGTCTATACGGGATTTATTGTGCCTTGAAAGAGGGGATGTTCCCTGAAAAAGAGGATGTGCCCTGAAAGAGGGGATTATACGCTGTCCTTGTGCCCTTTGCATATCAGAATTAAAAACTCCAACCCTTGCGGCAAACTTGGGTTGGGGGCTTGACCGCCGAGTCAAGGGCGGATTCCATATAGCTCGTGAGATTATAGACTTGTAGGGTGTATCATCTAGCTCAGAAGTAAAACAAAGAGTTGAGTCATGACTTATAATAATGTTTTGAAGCTCTTTAATTATGCCCATATGTTTTTTATATCTATTATGTTAAATTATTTTCTTAATGCTCTCGACTATTTTATATGGAATATATGTTTTTTTGGTTAGTTCTGCATACTAATACATTTCATGTATTGACCATCCTTCGTGGCGGTTACATTGTCTCATAATGTAGGATCTGAGGCTCATTCCTGCGGTCCAGTTTAGCAGCAATAAATTATCCAGGAATTCAGAGTTGGTGAGTCTCCCTTACTTTGGAAGGCATCCTATCCATGTGATAGTTTACAGTTATTTTATGATCCGATCGGGGGCCTTGTCCTAGTTTAGACAGAGTATAATTTTTAGTTTAATAGAGGCTTTGTAGATTGTTTAGATTGGATTTGGGGTTTTCCCTTTTGATAGGATGTTATGAAGTTTTAAGTTTGATTTCTAGACTACCACGTGTTCATTTTATCTTCTACACTTTGATTTATGTATGAATTATGCTTATGATAGTATGCTAAGGGATTTTTTGGGCCTTCATAGTTCGAGATGACCGTCGTGGCTAGGACCTCAGCTCAGGTCGTGACACGTTGTCTTTTCTGAAATTAAAAAATTAGTTGAGATTATACCTTTATGTCTCTGGGCTCGTAATTTTACGAAATGAAAGGTATTGATGTTGCTAAAATCCAAAATTCCAAAAATAAAAATATGTTGGACCTGATGTGCCTTATGTGGAGAATTTGCCTCAACAACCAAGAGGCAGCTTATAAGTTTTTTAATATACATATGCTAAGTATATGACTGTACATATATACAAATTATATTCTAATTTATTACTTAATGTATTTGTAGGGATTGTGGATTGTACATGATTATATATGTCGAGTGCCTTAGTTATATGAAAGACATTTCTTTGATTGAGTTCAAGCTTGATTTGCTTCGTATAAGATATGCTTAATTTATGTGGAACTATAATTTAAGAAGACAAGAAGTTGATGCTCAAAGTAACGACAAAACACCAATGAGGCTTGTTAGGTAAATCAGGATAACAAATGACACAAAAATTATTGATGTTTGATAGTCTTGTAGTTGTATTTTGTGTTTGTGTTTGACAACATTAAATGCTATGCTGACAGTGACGTAATTCGATAGTTGTTATGTTTCAGTTATTACTTTTAGGTTTTATTTGTTCTTGAATAATGGTATTTATATTTCAGTTATTACTTTATGAAAATGAATGAAAGTATTTTCTTTTTTTTTGTTAGAAAGATAGCATAATATATGAATAACAAATGTGCAATCCAGGCTTTTAGCCTGGGTTATAGTCCATAGTTGAGGGAATTAATCCCTGATCTAGGTCATTGCAAAAGATAACCTCTTTTTCGAAGGTAGTTCCTATCATGTTTGCACATAAATTTTTACGAGCACACATTGGGGGAACTTTAAAATGTCTTGATTTGGCAAAAAAAATTGATTCAGCTCTAAGTTTGGCCATTATATGTGCAACAGTATTTTGTTCCCTGAACACGTGCTGCACCAAAGAATTTCCTAGCCTGGTCAGTTTTGACCTGCAAACATTTAGAAGAGCATTGTAGACAAGATTACGATGAGTTAGCATATCAATAACCTCTGTGGAATCAATGTTACTTTCAATGGGTTGGAGATTGCGCTCTTCGGTTAAGTTAAAACCTTCACTTAGAGCTAAGAGCTCTATTTGATTGTTGGTGGCTTTATGAAAGCTTCTATTAAAGCCAGTGATCCATTGCCTATTGGCATCTCTAATGATACCCCCAATTCCATCCCTACCAGGGTTCCCAAAGTAGGAACCATCATTATTGAGTTTGTAAGCACCTACCTGGGGAGGGATCCATCCAACCTGGATGGTAAGTTTGGTCTTATGGGGCTTAGAAGTGCCAGGAATTTGAACTCAGTAGCCTTATCACATGCATCTGAGGGAGAGGCTTTTCCAATCTTATTTTTAAAGATATTATTGTTTCTGGATTTCCAAATGGTCTACAGGCTAAAAGAAATAAGAATTTTCCAGTATATAAAGTGGTTGTACCGTTACTCCTTAATGTGTCTCCAAGGGAGATCCAGTTGGAGAGATGAAAACTGGGAAAAGATATGATATTAGCATGGTTAGACTTTCAAGGATTATCATCCAGAATTTCATGGTGGCATTGCATTCAAAGAAGACATGGTTAATATCTTCAGAAGTGGCACTTGGGGTCTATGTCAATGCCCTTCTATGAAGATTTGAGTTAGTAGGAAGTCTATTATGGTGCATCATCCAAAGGAAAAACTTTATTTTATTGGGGGAAGGGAGTTTTCAGAGCCGTCGAAAGTCCTCCAGATGAGGGGTGATCTTTATAGTGTGGCTCCTCTTGTTGTTGATGAAGTAATAAAAGTTTGCACTAGTAAAGATACCATTTCCAGTAAGGCCCCATATGGGTAAGTCTCAATCTATCTTGGAGTTAGGAAGAAAGATGCTAGTGGTAGTTTTCTTAATAGAAGTAGGGATTTTAAGGGAGGGATTCTCTAGGTTCTAAGCATAATGGGTCCAGATGTCAGAGAGTCTAGTGTTGCTCTCTTATTTAGTAAGAGAACCATAGATGAGATTCCTAATGGGGGTGGTGGGGGATCCATTTTTATTTCAAAAGCTGATGTGATTCCCATCATGAGGAATCCACTGGGTGGCTTCTTTATAGATGAGGTATCCTTTGTAGAGATTCTTCCAAGTTCTAGAGGAGCTTGGTTTACAAAGGTTGGCCTCACTGTGGTATTTAGCTTTTGAGAATTTTGGCCCAGAGCATATAGGGATTTTTAATGTATCTCTAGGCCAAGCTGTTGAGCATAGTATCTTTCTTGGTGCCAACTCTTTGCATTCCTAATCTACCCTGGCTCTTGGGTTGAGTGAGGGTATCCTACTTAATGAGGTACATCTTTCTTTTATTTGGGGATGTTCCCCAGATAAACTTTGAGCTTTGTCAATAAGCTTCAGCGTTTTAGCAGAAAGGGAGATGCATTGCATTACATGGTATGGGATACAGCTCAAAGAGGATTTTGCTAGGGTGGTTCTACTATCCATGTTTAAGAATTTAGTTTTCCATCAAGCTAGCTTAGAGTTAAGGATATCCACAATAAAATAGAAGTCCCCCGTGTTAGGTTTATAGTGAAAGATGGGGAATCCCAGGTATTTTCCAAAAGAATCACTGGCTTTTATAGAGAGCTGGTAAGCCATGAATTGCCTTACAGGGGGAGTGCAGTTAGAATAGAAGATAACTTTTGACTTTCCTGTATTAGTCTTTTTCCTAGAATAATGGCTGAAGCTCTGAAGAGCGTTAAGAATGGTTTGACAATTTTTGGCATCAGCCCTAGCAAAGAGGGTCAAGTCATCTGCAAAAAATAGGTGTGAAACCTTTGAGCCTTTTCTGCTAATTGATATGGGATTCCAGTTGAGAATGTCAACTTCATGATCTATCCTTCTGGAAATGAGTTCCATACAAAGAATGAAAATGTATAGAGATATGGGGTCCCCCTATCTGATTCTCCTAGAAGGTTTGAAAAAATTGGTCCTACTTTCATTGACCAAAATAGAGATGGAGGAAGAGGTGATTCAATACATGAGAAGAGTGGTTAATCTAGGGAAAAATTTAAAAAGTGGAGGGCTTGTCTTATAAAGGACCATTCAATTCTATCAAAGGCTTTTTTCATATCAATTTTTAGAATCTGTTAGCCATTTTCCCCCTTCATTTTAAAGAAATGGGTGATGAATTCCTGGACTACTATAGCTTGGTTAGTGGTTCTCCTATTAAGGAGAAAACTGGCTTTGACTTTGCCCAATAATCTTCTCCAAGAAGGGCTTAATTCTATTATCCACAATCTTAGTGATGTTTTGTATTGAGTATTGCAAAGGCCTATAGGTCTGAAATTTCTCAGATTTGATGCATTAAAATATTTGGGAATGAGACAAAGGTAGGTGGTGTTGACTTTCTCATCCATAGTGAGTGTTGAGAAGGTGTGAGTGCAGAAGTTGATGCCAAAATTCCCCATGATGTTCCAATATTTTTGGAATAGAATGGGGTGAATTCCATTTAGGCCAGGAGCTTTAGAAGGTTTGAAGGAGAAGACAACTTTTTTTATTTCAGTTCTAGAGAGAATGGCATCCAGGATTTGGTGGTCTTTTGTGCTGATAGAACCCTGGCTAGAGGGGTTAATTTGACATTTGAGATGGGAACTAAGATGCTCAGAGGTGATAAAATTGGTATAGCGTAGAGAATGTTGTTCTTAATCTCTTCTTGGTTGAACACCCAGTTCCTAGCATCATCTTTCAAAGAGTTGATCATATTTCTCCTTCTATTGAGGGTGGAGGTATGGAAGAACTTAATATTTGTATCCCCTTCATCAATCCAACTAATTCTGGGCTTTAATTTCCAGAAATCATGCTTAAGGATGAGGATGTGGCTGAAATCCTGAGTGAGCTCCTTTTCAAGGATCTGAAGGAAGGAGCTAATAGGATATCTGGGGGATTTTTGGATTCCAGCTAACCTAGCTAGCAAATTTTTTTTTCTTGTAAAATATATTTCTAAAGGTAGTCTTATTCCAGTCCTTGATATGAGTTTTAAAGTGAGAAATGGCACTGGTAAGATTAGGAGAATTTTCAAAGGAGTTCTTCACCATAGAAGTGAAGGTGGGGTGGGAGCACGACATAGTTTCCATTCTAAAAGGGTTAGCTTAGATACTATGGTCTCTGATGAGGGTGACCAAAAGGGGGCAATAGTTAGAGTGGGTTCTCGGGAGATGGGTAATGGAGGTTTTAGAAAATAGTTCAAGCCAAAAAGAATTAGCTATGGACCTATCCAGCCTTTTAAGAATGAGGGATTGTCTATTCCTGTACCTTCCATTGGTCTAAGTATACCTACTCTCTTTAAACCTAGGTCAATAAGGTTGCTTTTGTTAATGCAATTCCAGAAGAAAGATGCTCTGGAGGTATTAATATTATTACCTCCGTACTTTTCAAAAAATTTTAGAACTTTATTAAAACCCCCCTCAACCAGCCAGGGACTGTGGGGTTGATTATTGATGGTATTAGCAAAATCAATAATATTATTCCAAAGAAGTTTCCTATCTTTTAGGTTGTTACTAGCATAAATGGCACTAAAGAACCAGGTAGGGGGTTGTGTACCTGAACTGAGACATGAAGGGCCTAGGAGGAGTTGGAAATATTAGTGATATTTATGGTGTTGTCATTCCACATGATCACTAGCCCTCCAGAGCTTCTTGAAACTGGATATTGGATTTTGTGGGTAAATCTAAGTTTCTCAGTAATGACCTGGTGATAATTCATTCTAGTTTCCAGAAGATCCAGAATGAAAGGCTTATGAATGTCCACCATGGATTTATAGTGCTTACAAAATTTAGGGTTATTTCCCCTCTAGTGTTCCATATAATGTAGTTCATTAGGAGTTTGTTTTGGTAAAGATGAGGGTCTATCATGATTTCTTTTACCTTCCCCCCAGTTGGAGGAGAAAGAGAGTGTTCCTAATTCCTTATTTCCACCAGTAAGGGGGCCATCATGGTAGTGAAGAAGTTTTGACTCAGTGGTTCTGTAAGGTTACTTCTAGACTAAACCTGATTAGGTTGAAAGAGAGAAAAATAATTTCTGTTTCCCTTACTACCTCTTTGAATCTTGAAGTTAGTGGCTTTTCTGACACTAGAACATCTATTCTTGGAACTCTGAGGGATGCTAGAATCCGTTCCATTTCTTTGATGTTTTTCTTCAGAGATTGGATGGTTTTCTATCTTTCCAATATTTCCAAAGCTTATCCTAGGGGATTGGTGAATGAGGAGGGGATCATGCTAATCTGGGGCTCCTGGGGAGCATTACAAAGGATGGTTCTGTCTCCAATATCCCTGGAATTCTCTAAGGAAGGAATGGGAGTGCTAGGCTAGTTTGGCACATTATTCTAGATAGAACTTATGTAGTCAATCTCTCCAATGAGGTCTGTTTGATGAAGCTTAGTAGAGTGGTTCTCCGTACATTCAACCCATACTTCTCGAGCCCATGGTGTAGCCCTTCCATGATTAGTTGTGCTAGGTATTGAGGATTCCAGATTATCAATATACATTGTCTCCCCTCTACTTGGATTCTTAGAGGGACAACTTAATTTTACAAGCCCATCTCCAACTACGAGGTTTGAGGGTGGGAGGATGATAAGGGTTCAATGAAGAAGGTAATCGATTCCATTGTGGATTCCAAGTTATTTTGGGAGTGGGTTAGAGAAGGAAAATGAGGGTAGTCTTAGTGGTTACACTCTTTAGTATCCTTATGGGGGGAGGATTTGAGCTCATCATTGATAGACATAGGGGTATCGTCCCCTTTAGGTTTAGGTCCTAATGATGAGCTAGCAAGAGACAAGACAGTTTTTCACCTTCTTTTATGTCATCTCGCTTAGAGTTACTGATTGATTGAGCCATCGATTTGGTAGGGAAAAGATTGGATATCACAGAATCCCGAGGCAGGATTTTATGAGAGGTCAAAGCAAGGTTACCAGGGGTAACTTGGTTAGAGGTAATTACCCTATTTGACTCTTGGAAATTGGGTCTATGGTTAATATTCAAAAGACTTGGGCCTTCACTATTATTTGAGTGAGCAGGCTCAATGGCATTGATAGTAAAGATGGGTCTTTTCTTCCCTGGGCCTGTATTGTATTTGGGCCTCATTTTGTTAAGTTGAGGGCTATTGTAGTCCACTTTGGTAGGGTTTAGCTGGTCATATCGTTGCTGGCCTCCTCGGTGGCAGGTTGGTAAACCTTCGTCGGAGACGATGAATGAGAGTATTTTGGATCGAGAAACTTACCTGTAAGAGGATCAAATAGTTTGACCTTAAGTTATCAGAGGTGGAGGACTTACTCCTTTCACCTTCGGACTTGCCCGATTGGGTCTTCTTTTTTCCTATTTTGAATTGGATGGTTTTTCATTCGTTGGCCTCCTTCTTTTCCATCGGTGTTGATGTTGGGGCTTTGGAAGTGGTAGGGCTGGGGTTTTACATTTGGGAATATCCCGGTATATGACCCAGCCGCCCACATGCTTTGCAGAGGAATCCATCTCCTTCATAGACTATGGCTTGGTGGTGGTTGCCAATGATAATCGATAATTTTAGGATTTTATCCACCGGAACTTGGACACATATCATGGCATATCTTTCCGTAGGGTGAAAGACGTGCATATGTCAATCTTAACCAATTTTCCAATTTTCCTACCCGCTTTCTCTAGGATGGTTAGGTCATAGTACTTCGTTTGTAGATGTGGTAATTTGAGCCAAATTGTCGTCGTTTGGATCCTTGTTTCACTTGGGACGAAATCGGGCTCCCAACTTCGAACTGTGAGAAAGGGGGTCTCTATAAACCACAGGCCCTCTTGTAAAGCTCTTTTTTGACTTTCTTCTTTTGATAATTTGATGGTGAAGAAGCCCATCCCAAGGTCAATCATCGGAATATTTTCTTGAACTTTCCACGGGTCTGTGATTTTCTTTTAAAGGAAGAGGTGGTTGATTTTCTTCCCAAAGACTTTGACTATTACTGAGTGTTTTCAAGGATTGTAGATCTTTTTCTTATTCTCAGGTGATAGTGGAATGTTCCCATCTTCTTCATTGAGTTGGTGGAATTTTTGGAGCTTTCAGGGAGAGTATTGAAAGACCTTTGAGTAGCTATGAATTTTTCTTTTACTGCATCGCAGTAAGATGTTTTGGAATTTACATCAATTGCCATATGGCAATCTGTATCTGAGGGTTATGGTAGTGATGGTTCCTTGCTTGGCATGGCGTGTGGGTCCTACTCATTGGGATTGATTGGGGGGACACAGAGAGAAGGGGTCTTTCTCTTCTAAACTTTTTTTATCGAATGAAAGTATTTTCGTTATGGTTATATGTTAAATATTTGTCTTGTTTAAGATAAGCGATTATACATGTCTTTGTTCATATCTTACATATTTAGTAGTTAGTTGCACAACTTTATATTTATATTTATATGTTTTACGTTTATACATGTACCTAAATATGTATTTAAATTTGAATATAGATGTTTATATAGTTATACAAACAAATATTTTTTTTACAAATATGCCTGCACATAAACGCGTAACTACAAACGTAACCTTCAATTTATCAATTTTATATTGTATTCTATATATATTTGTGTTTTGAAATGTATATACAAACATATTTAAATGAAAATGCACAAGTTTATAGATAACTCTATATGTATTTTCAAACCCAGTTGCAAATACATATAGGTACTTGTCTATGTATTTTTCAAACACAATTACAAATACATACGTGTATCTGTATGTGTATTTTCAAATACATATAAGGTACCTGTAGATGTAATTTTGCAAATACATATAGGTAAAATATATTTGTATTTTTTCCTGAATATATGCATATGTATTTATATTTTCCTGAATATATAAATATTTAACTTTACATATTCAAGTAGTTTACCTATATGTATTCAAACAGAGTTACATATATGTAGTACGTACATGTAGGAAATCAGTTCAACATTATGACAATCAAAAAAAATATCTTTAATGAATATAACATCACAACAAATTTTACATTTACGATTTTAATATCACAACAAATGTATTATTTACTATATTTCCTACATGAACGTCTATTGTGTCCCTTAAAGCCACATGCACTACACGAACTGATGAGTTTCTTCCTGATCATATCCCTACTTGATTTTTCAAGAAACTCTTCACTCTAACACATCCCTGCCAAATGCTAGAAGAGCGATTAGTTGGTTGTATGATGTGTTTGTGCTCAACATTATAGAACCAATGATGTATTATTTGTTATTTTGTTTATATGTCCATCCAGAGTGCTTCACAAGAACAAGGATGATTCTCATCCAGAGGCGGACCCACGTGGTTTCGCTAGGGTGCATGTGTACTCGGTAACTTTTTTTAAAAAAATTATAAATATATGTCTAGATACCCTACTAAAGTATTAATATATTTAATTGTGCACCCTTAATAAAAAAACTTGTCTGGGTGCACTGGTTCGAAACTCAAATACGATCTTTGTTCGTAGCCCGACATTGTGGGTTTGATTCCTGATGGAGTGCCTCTTTTTCTTTCATTTACAATTTTCTTGTACATTTAAATGCCACCAGCCACCTCATCTGGCCCCACCATCTACCCTTAATTGATATATCCACTGGAGATTCCCTAATCCCCAGTCCATACTGTGTTTTCCCCCAAATTTCTAAATATTTTCTAAATTTTTTCTAGAAACTAGAAAGTCACAGTACATAAACAAAGAGAAAGGAGAAAATTCTCCATTTGATGCACCATAACAGGTACAGATCTCTCTCTACTATTTTCTTCTTTCATTTTTTTAATTTTTTTAAATTCAAGTTTAGGTAATGTTAAATGCTTTTAATATTTATTTGTTGCTCGAAACTTGGTGTGCAAAATTTATTTATTTCTTTTTTCTTGCTTCTATTTATGTCTATGGGCTTTAATTAAAAATAAATAAATAATTATTTTTACTTATATTCTTAATATTTTTTTTGTTTTTTAGGAATTTGTTATTGATTCTTATGAATTGAAATGGATAGATATTATCCTCCTCAACCAAGTTCTAGTTTTAAAGACAATTCTCATCGTTTTATAAAAGAGTTTGATGTGAATACACTTAAATTTGATCCTGAAAAAATAAAACTAATTCATGAATGTGACTCTACAATACGAGATCAAGTGAGAAGGCACTATGTTCAACAGTGGCCTTGTCAGTCGATTCTTTCTCAATTTTCTCAAACTAAAATTGGAACGAAATTGCATCGATTTAATTCGACATAGTATGAGAGTTCATATCCTAGGTGGATGGAGTATAGTGTGAAGAAAGATATTGTGTTTTGATTGTGTCGCTATTTATTCAAAAATGACTATGTAAAGTACAATACAAGTGATTTTTTCACAAAGACCGGCTTTAAGGCTTGGAATCATAGTTTAAATCAATTTCAATAACATGTTGGTGAAGTAAATAGCGTCCATAGAAGGTGTTTCAGTAAGATGCTAGATTTTGAGAATCAATCTCAATCAATTCAAGTTGCTTTGAACAAGCAATCTGAGAAAATAAGAAGTGTACATCGTACTCATTTAGAGGCTTCAACTAATGTGGCAAGGTTCCTCTTGAAATTTGAATTATCTTTTCGAGGTCACGTTGAAAGTGAATCTTCCAAAAATAAAGGCTTTTTTCTAGTATTTTTAGAATGGCTAGGAAAATGCTTCCTGATTTGAACAATGTTATTTTAAAACTTGCTCAAGAAAATACTATGATGACTTCTTCAAAAATTCAAAAGGATATTGTGAGTGCTTGTGCACAAGAAATCGTAAAAACTATAATTAATGACTTGGATGGAGAATTTTTTGAAATTTTAGTTAATGAATCTAAGGACATATCATACCATGAACAAATGGTTGTTGCATCAAGGTATGTTAACAGAAAAGGTAAAGTGAATGAGCGTGTTATTGCTATTGTTCGTGTTGGCGATACTTTGATAAAAATGTCGAAGGAACGTTATGGTCTTTGCCTATGAGTCACTCTTTAAGCATATCTAAAATACGTGGACAAGGATATGATGAGGCTCGTAGCATGTAGGGAGAGATAAATGATCTTAAGCTTTGATTTTGCAAGAAACTCCATCGGCATATTGCATTCATTGTATTACTCACCAATTACAATTGACATTTGTAGCCGTTGTCAAAAAATATATGCTCGTAGATGACTTTTTTGCTATTATTACTAATGTGTTGAATGTGGTAGGATCATCATTTAAGTTTAGAGATCAACTTCGCGACCATCAAACTGAAATGTTGGAGCAACTACTAGAAAGTAGTGAAGTTAAAAATGGAAAAGGATTAAATCAAGAACGAGGACTTCAAAGGCCAGGTGACACTCATTGGGGTTCACATTTTAGAACATTGGATAACTTTATAGTTTTATTTTCATCTATAGCTCATGTGCTTGACGCGATTAAATGCGGAAGCTCAAATCCCAATGATAGATTACAAGTCAGAGCTTTTTTGACTATGATCAATGAATTTGAATTTGCTTTCTTACTTCACTTGATGTTGAAGATATTGGTGATGTCCAATGAGCTAAGTGCATTATTACAAAGAAAAGAGCAAGATATTATCAATGCCATAATATTTCTTGGCATTTCTAAGAAAAGATCACAATTGTTGAGTGATGATGAAGGGGATTCTCTAATGAATGAAGTTCGTGTATTTTGTGATAAACACGAAATCTTGATTCCTAAGATGGATGATTTTTATCTTACCAAAAAATTAAAGTGTAGGTTTTCTAGTGTTACTTACTCACATCACTTATGTGTTGAGCTCTTTTATACTATAATTGACTTGCAACTTCAAGAGCCTAATAATTGTTTTGAAGTTGTGAGTGGTAACTTGCTTCTTGGTATGACAAGCTTGAATCCAGCTAATGCTTTTGCTAATTTTGATAAAGAAAAGAATAATGATATTGGTCAAGAATTATTCGGATGAGTTTGGTGAATCAAAGATTCGAGAGTTTAGTTACCAACTTGATACTTTCATTATACACATGCGACGTGGTGATCCTATATTCTCTAATTTGAAAGGAATTGGTGATTTGGCAGAAGCATTGGTTAATGTAACTTTTGTGGAAACTTATTCTCTTATGTATTTACTTGTGAAACTGACGTTAATTTTACCAGTCTCTACTGCAACTGTAGAGAGATCTTTTTCATCCATGAAGCATATCAAGAATGAAATGTGTAGCAGTATTGGAGATGCATTTTTAAGTGATTGTTTAGTTTGTTATATTGAGAAGGATTGTTTAGTTTGTTATATTGAGAAGGATATATTTGTAAATATAAGCAATGATGCAATCATTGATCGTTTTCAGAATATGAAAACGTGTCGGTGTCTAGTATGAAAGGATGATATACTTTTATTATATTAATACTAAATTAATATCATTTGATCATTTTGAAGTTTATACTTTGCCCATAATTTTTTTTTTATAATTTTTAAGTTTAAAAGATTCGTATGTCAAATTATGTAGTTGATAATCGACATGACTATGTTAAAGATAATGGTGCACCCCCTATCTTCAAATCCTGGATTCGACTCTGTTCCCATCGCCAATCTCCAACACATCAAAGTACACATTAACAAATAAAATATTCAATAAATATACATACAAAAAGAATCATAAAGGCATAAAAATCTCAAAATATACAAATGCACACAAAAGTATACAATTACACTCATAAATTCATAAATACACTCGTAATATACAAATAAACTCACGTTATACAAATAAATGAAGAATATACAATTACTACCAACATATATAAACAGAAGTCGAAATATACTAATAAATCTGAAATATACATATACACACAACAAAATATATTTACGATATGAAATATACAAATATATTCAATAATAGAATTACACTCATAAATTCAACACTAACAATATACAAATTAAACTCACATTATATACACACAACAAAATACAATTACTATCTAGAAAATACAAACATATTGAAACTTAAGAAATTTTAATGGTGATCTGTCGGATATAAAAGTACACTAAACAACAAATAATAACATGCTAAATAAAAAAATCAATAATGTTAATCTAATATATAGCAAAAATCAAATTCGATCAAATGATAACTCGATTAATTCAATCAAAAATGAGTTCGATCAAATATTCAAAAAACACTTTGAATCGAAAAGTTCTTAATTTAGCAAAATTGATTTCGAAAAAAAAAAAAAAGAATAAATATGCTTTATTTTTAAAATTGGAATACATATTTGATAGAATACATATACGAAATCAAACATACGAAAAAAATAATGGAGTTCGATCAAATATTCAAAATACACTCTGAGATGAAAAAATTTTACGTAGGAGTGATGATTTTTTTTTAAATTCAGAAGCTCATCATGGAAAGAATCTTCAATTGATTTGAATTGTTGAAAATTATACAATAAAGTCACATTTTGAAATTTGATTTGAGTTGTTAAAAAATAACGACAAATATATTTAATAACAATCATTTATGAAAACTAAATCCTCAGCTTTATATAAGGAGTAATTTAAGAGCCTATTTACTGCTTATTTAACTCAACTGATTTGAAAAAAAAGGCGGTAAATTTCGTTTGTATATGTATTTCGGTAGCAAAATATGCCTAAAATATAAAATACAACTTGCTATTTCAGTTAATTATGAAACAGTTGCATTGAAACTCCTAAATATGAGTTTAAGTTTTCTATTTGTGAATTTTTTTCTATATACAACAACAACAACATACTCAGTGTATTCCCATATAGTGGGATCCGAGTAGATAAAGTGTATACAGTCCATACAACTACCTTTGAAAAAGTATAAAGACTATATATTTTTGATAGACCCCCGTCTCAGGACAAAAAAGATAACAAACAAAGTTGTAATAAAACATCAATTAAGTAAAAAAAACTTAAATAAGACACCCACAGAATAGTACTATACATTATCTAACTGAAAGCACAAACCCCACCCAAAACCTCTGAACAAGAAACTCCAACTTACGTGCGTAGCCCTATGACTACTAGTATGGCTACACCAAAGCAATCTATCTACTTGCTAAGACTCGCTCCCACGAACTAGCCCTTTAACTTAATTCGTGTATGTCATACCTTCCAATCTAGGTTCATGTCCTCAGTATGCTGTAACTGCTCCATATCATGTGTAATCATCCCCCTCCAGTATTTCTTCGGCCTACCTTTACTCCATCGGGAATCATCCATGGCCCATGTTTGCTTAACCGAAAGCCAGTAACAACAACATGTCTGGTATAATTCCACAAAGTGAGTGTATGATGGATTGAGAGTATGCAGATCTTACCTCTACCTCAAAGTATATAAATTATTTCCGATAGACCCTCATCTCAAGGAAAAATAGTTTAAAGCAGTCCAAAACAGGAAGTCATGGATGTACAAGAATAAGCATATAGTAACAAAAAAATGCAAATAATAACATGACAGTAACTACAACAAAATACTATAATAATCTAAATACAAGACAACAAATAATAACAAAAATGGATGAACTAAAAGCGACATGAATAGTGTTATAACTACTAGTATGCTGAAAAATAAGACAACATACTGCTACCTACTTTTGAGTTATTAAAATCTATAACCAAGTCGAACATCTACTTTTAAAAAATATAAATCGCAATCAATCAATTATACGGAAAAATAAAATTTTAAAACTTTCATGTTGATTTGATTGATTATGCACCATTCACCTCTTTCCTATTCACAAAATTAGCTACAATGATTGAGAAGCTCTTTGGAGTTTTAAAATTTTAGAATAACTGAAACTAGATTAAATAGATACACTTTAATTTTACACTGCTAAAAAAACATAAAATTAAAATAGAACTATAGAAGTGAAAAAAATACTACCGGAGAGGTATGCAATACGAAGATACCTCACAAAGTGAAAAAAATAATAATTATACAATTGTTGTGAGACTATGAATGTTATAACTCATAAGGGACTGAATGTTGAGGCTAAAACCTATATTTTTTCGAAATGAATATTAAAATAAAGGGTAAAATTTATAAATAGCGTACTTAAGATCATAATTATGAAATTCGTAGTAACACTTTCATAATTACTTAAACTAGCAACTTGTATTTGTATTTGAACAAACTGTTGCTATAAAAATATATATACAAATCATTTTACTGCCCATATTTAACTCAAACCAGTTGAGTTAAATATGGTATAATTAGCCATTAATTAAATGTGGAGATTTCTTTTCCATTAAAACCTCTTAATTAACATGATTTTCGCTATTTGTTACCAATTGAAATCAAAATTCAAATTTCAGTTTCACATTATCGTTTTCATATAAAAAAAAATCAAAATCAAATTCAATTGAAACTTCTTCTGTTCAATATCTTCAAAAATTCAAATTAAACCATTACTTTTGTTGAAGCTATTTAATCGTAATATTGTTTTCTTATATGAATTTTATCAGTAGTTTGAAATCGATCAAATTTTTTCATTCTGAATTTTTTTCCATTACTGTTATTTCGTTCAAATTTTTTGAGTCATTATTTATGTTTCGTTCAAATTTTTTAAGTCATTACTGATGTTTCGTTCAAATATAGTGATCAAAATCGATTTTTCGTTAAATTATTTTTGAATATTTTGAGTCATTAACCATTTTTTGTTAGAGTCATCAAAATCAATTTTCCTTTATGTTGTACAATTTAACAATTATTTCGTTAAATTATTTTTGAATATTTTGTAAACGAATTTCGAAAAAAAGTAATGCAACAGTAAATTGAACTGATCGAATAATATAGTGATCAAAATCAATTTTTCAAGATGCTCAAACTCAATTTTTCTTCACTTCTCTTTTTTATTTTTTTATTTTTCTATTTTTGTTTTTTTCTTTTTCTATTTTTTTTTCGTTTTTTTACTCTTTTATCTCTAACATTTATTTTGAAAAGACAAAATGTATATCACATACAAATATTCAAAAAATATATAAAATACATAATCATACAGATCTGAATATGTAATTATAGTACAAAAATACATATGTATCTGCATATGTATTTACAAAAACATATATCTCACTCATATGTAAATATAAACATATAAGACATAAAATCTCTATAAGAAAAAGGACAACTATATACATATGCATATAAGTAATCAGAAAATACATGATACATATCCTATATGTTAATATATACATGTGAGTCAGATATTATTGTAAATACATATGCAAATATATATGTATGATTTTTTATTGTAAATAAATATATGAAGATTTGTATGTCTATTTATTTTGTATATTTATTGAATATGTATATGTGA
>NC_061120.1:194513336-194535484 GCF_002878395.1 Capsicum annuum
AAAAAAAAAAAAAAAAAAAAAAAAAGAAGACAAAGACGCAAAATAAAAATCTGAAAAAAAGAAGTGAAAAGGAAAAAAAAAAAAGAGAAATAGAAGTGTAAAAACAAAAGCAAAAGAATAAAAAAAATAAGAAGAAAATGAAAAAAAATATGAGAAATAGCAACACTTTAATGAAATTACATTGTGTAGCAAACATAATATTATTTTAAGTGTGGTCTTCACTTATTGTCTTTGAGAAGTTACCATGTATAAGGTTCCCTTTTTCATGTCACTTCTCTTTCTCTTTCTTTAACTGATTTTTACATTACATTTTATTGTTTTAAATCTCTTAGATTCCTCTTTCAATTTTTTTCTTTCCCATAAATTATTCTTATTTAAATTAGTAGATTCCTTTTTCAAATCAAACCTGATTATGAAGATTATTATCTTCATGATATTCATAATTTTAAAATATCACTCTCTTATATCTCTAACTTATTTTTTCTTGCTAGTTTTTTCATTATTTTTTTATCGTTTTATTTTTTTTATTTTAATTTTTTTTTTCTTTTTCATTTTTTTCTTTCCACTTTATTTTCTCTCTTCTACTTCTCTTTTTTTTTTTCCTTTTTTGTTTTTTCTTTATTTTTTTCTTTTGTTTTTTTCTTACCTTTTTCCTTTCTCATATTCTTTTCATTTTCTTCTTCTTTTTTTCTTTGTTTTTTTTTTTGCTTTTGCTTCTACACTTCTATTTCTAGTTTCTATTTCTTTTTTTTTTTCCTCTTTCACTTTTTTTTTTTCAGATTTTTATTTTCGTTTTTGTCTTTTTCTTTTTTCATCTTTTGACATTTCTATCTCTATATTTTATTTTTAAAAGACAAATATCTGTATCACATATACATATTTAAAAAATATACAAAATAAATAGACATACAGATCTGCATATGTATTTAAGGTAAAAAACATACATATATATCTGCATATGTATTTACAGAAATACATATCTGACTCACGTGTATATATAAACATATAGGATATGTATCATGTATTTTTTGATTACTTATATGTATATGTATATAGTTGTCTTTTTTGTTATAGCGATTTTGTGCCTTATATGTTTATATATACATATGAGTGAGATATGTATTTTTGTAAATACATATGCAGATACATATGTATGGTTTGTACTGGAAATACATATTCAGATCTGTATGACTATATATTTTGTATATTTTTTGAATATGTGTATGTGATATACATATTTGTCTTTTCAAAATAAAAGTTAGAGATAAAAGAGTAAAAAAAAAAACAAAATAGAAAAAGAAAAAAACAAAAAGGGAGAAGTGAAAAAGAAAAAAAATTGAGTTTGAGCAGCTTCAAAAATTGATTTTGATCACTATATTGTTCGATTAGTTCAATTTAGTATTGCATTACTTTTTTTCGAAATTCGTTTACAAAATATTCAAAAATAATTTAACGAAATAAATTATTAAATTGTACAACGTAACAGAAAATTGATTTTGATCACTCAAACGAAAAATCGTTAATGGCTCAAAATATTTAAAAATAATTTAACGAAAAATCGATTTTGATGACTACATTTGAACAAAACATCAGTAATGGCTCAAAAAATTTGAACGAAATAACAGTAGTGATTCAAAAAAATTCAGACCGAAATTTTTTTGATCGATTTCAAAAAACTGATGAAATTCATATAAGGAAACAATATTACGATTAAATAACTTCAACAAAAGTAATGATTTAATTTGAATTTTCGAAGCTATTGAATATAAGAAGTTTCAGTTGAATTTGATTTTGATTTTTTGGGGATGAAAACGATAATGTGAAAATGAAATTTGAATTTTGATTTCAGTTGGTAACAAATAGCGAAAATCATGTTAATTAAGAGGTTTTAATGGAAAAGGAATCTACACATTTAATTCATGGCTAATTATACCATGCTTAACTCAATTAATTTGAGTTAAATATGGGCAGTAAAACGATTTGTATATGTATTTTTACAGCAGCAGTTTGTTCAAATACAAAATACAAGTTGCTTATTTAATAACAACAACAACAACAACAAATCCAGTATATTCCCACATAGTGGGGTCTGAGGAGGGTAGAGTGTACGCAGTCCATACCACCACCTCTAACGAGGTAGAGAGGCTGTTTCCAATAGACCCCCAGCTCAAGATAAAATACAGTATAAAAAACCATCAAAAGCATAGAACATGATAAAATAACATAAATACGACATCCACAAAAAAAGTACATTGCCAAACAAAGGACACCACAATTCCCCTACCTACTGACTACAACTCAACCACACTCTTAGCCCTCTATCCTAATGTTTTTCCTCCATATCTTCCTATCCAGGGTCATGTCCTCAATCAGTTGTAACTGCTCCATGTCACGTATAATCACTTCTCTCCAGTATTTCTTCGGTCTACCCCTACCCCGCTTGAAACCTTGCTAATTTAAGTAATTATGAAAGTATTGCTATGAATCTCATAATTATAGTCTTAAAGTATGATATTTATGAATTTTACCCGATAAAAATCACACAATTGGAAGTTGTCTCGAAAACAATTTTTAAAATCATTATTGAGTTGACTAGAATTTAAACATAACGGAAGAAAAGAAATCACGATCTAATTAGTTGAAACTTAACTTTTTTTGTGAAGTTCATATCAAACTCGAGAAAATATATAGAGAATTCACATTAACAGTCCTAACTAGTTTGAAATTGAGACACGATTGACAGGGGCAGAACCACCTTTAGGTCAGGGGTCATTCGAATTCTCTTCGATGGAAAATTATATTATTTATACACAGTTAAAAAATTTTTTTTTATGTACATATAATTTCTAATGCAAATGAACCAGAACCAGAAAACAGGACCAAAAATACAAAAAATGTGGCTGCTGGGATTCGAGCCCAGGTCTCCACGGCCACAACGTGGAATTCTAACCACTAAACTACAGCCACAAGACAAGAATGCGATGTAATAGTTTTATATGCTTATTAATACTAATGTATCATTATAAACCAATACTATATGGAAATATATTCCATACATGCTTGTTTGGAATTTTTGATAACAGCCGTGATTTCTCATAACAGCAAAATAAGATATAAATCTCGACAATATATATTTTGAGAAGAAATGTTCAAATGATCTTCACTCTCACTGAAGTTCATTATTTGAGTTGTTCTCAATAGCACTTCGATCATTCATTTGTTAAATTTTTTTGAAAACCAATAATGTTAATTAGAGAATTTAACACGTGATTTATATAGAAATTATTGAATGAATCCGAGCATTGGATATTAGACACGATCAAGACGTACAATCGGGTGCTTCAAGGCACAGACCTCACAAATAAGCCACACACGATGAAAAATACTTCCTTGCTTTTGTTTTATTTAGCCCTTATACTAAAAATTATTGTTTTAAATTACTTGTTCAAGTTTATGAAATTAGGAGAATTTATTATACTTTTTCGCTTTATACCCTTAATATTAAATAACAACATAAAAAAGTAACAGTCAAATTTAGAGTTTCAAATATCATTAACAATGTTAATTTAATAAAAGCATAATATATAAATGCGCCCTTTAAATTATTTTAACTTTCATCTATTCTCTCCAACTTTAGGTGTGCACAAGTAAGCGCTTAACTTGAATAAAGTTGAAGAAGTAGACACATGAATCATATGTGGCGTCCTATTTGGTCAATTTGTGTCCTACATGACGTCCTACATGTATTATATTACGTAGGACGTATTTATCTACTTGTATAATCCTATACAAATTTAAGTATACTAATTTAGGTGTACGTTCCTCGCGCGTGTACCTTACTTTAATGTATTCAGACGTTACACTAAATACAATTTTTTTTTAAAATAATAAAAATAAATACAATAATTAAATTAAACTTCTTTTAAACATGTAAAGATGAAGAATTTATTTAATTAGTTATATATTATTTGTAAATATCTAAGATACAAATAAGATAGGTGAAATACATTGACAATATCTTAAATTTGCATAAATTTTATTAATCATTTCTTACGATTTGTTTCAGTTGAGCACTTAAACACATGATAAAGTATTTTTAATAGACACTTTCAATTTTGAGATAATTTTTCCTTATTATTATGCGTCTATCAGGTTCTTTTAAGTTAATTGTTTATTTTAGATTGATAGTTTCATTGAAACATTTAATAATTTATCATGTTTCGTTTTAATTTCAGCAAATATGTGCATAATAGTTGAAGAGTTATGATTTTAGCATACAATGCATGTTCATGTTTTAGTCAAAAATCGTACTTTCATTGTTTAAGCATTTGTAAATATTTGTATTATCTGGTCTATTATGAATTCATTCGATTTTCACCCCTTTATAAAGTAAAGTGCAATTATGTTCTTGTGCTTCCAGTGTCTTTAGTACGACGATTCATCATTAATTGATAATTCATAAAGTTGTGCAATTTGACTTGGTCAAATGATCTACATATTGAAAAAAATAATATTAAAAAATACAAATTTA
Source organism: Capsicum annuum (assembly GCF_002878395.1). Lineage (NCBI taxonomy): Eukaryota > Viridiplantae > Streptophyta > Magnoliopsida > Solanales > Solanaceae > Capsicum > Capsicum annuum. The sequence continues at coordinate 194,517,868 of NC_061120.1, forward strand.
GTGAGAAGGAAAATAATCTCATGCTAATCAAGCAGTACCAGTGAATTTTGAGTGAATTTACTTTTCTAAGGGTCAATTCCGGTGAATGTAATCACTTTTCTAAGGGTCTTCACACTTTTAATATACTATAAATATAAATATAGATGTGTTGCATGTGTATGCCATATAAATAATCGAGATATCAACCTATTGCAATGCCCCGCAAAGTCCTCTTCTATTCTGAGCCTTAGAGCGTAATCAGTAAAGCGAAAATCTGAGTCTAAAAGTTTCAGAAACACCTTCTCAAGTATGAAATATTTTGAATCGTGTGAAATTTTCCTAATTTCTACTTTTTATCATGTAGAGCATTGAATAAGTTTTTCATCGATACCAAATTCGCCCAAATTGGACACTCAGGTGAAGAGTTGGAGCCATTTTAGTGAGACAGTGTGCCACATGGCACTTTAGCGCACCGCGGAGCCAGTCAAAATGGCAATCGTCAAAATCCAATGATTCTCCGCGATTATGGCACGTCGCGCCAAGGCTTAATTTCAGAATTGTCAATTTCCATTGGACCCCCCCAATTTCTCCGCGTCGTGGTGAAGTTCCAGTTCGCAACCAAGTTGGCAAACTTATCCCCACCGCGTCGCGCTGTCCTGTAATTTCCCAATTGTCCATGTTCCAGTGGGCTGGAGCGATTATGGCGCGTCGCGGCAGCATGTTAAATCGGGATTTTTCAGTTAAATTTCCAAGGGCTTTTTGGTCTTTTTCCCTTACCCCCAACCTCTTTAAATACCCGGTCAAGGGGCTTTCAGCTTCATTTTTCTCTTCCTCCACAAAAAAATTAGGGTTTTCCAAAACCAAATCCCCCTTTCTTCTCTAAGCAAAAATCAAGGGAGAAATTAAGAAATCCTCCAAGAACTTTTAAGAAAAGATTTTCCCAAGGTATGTAGATGTTGATTCTTGGATCCCTTTCATCCAAGAAGCTCAAGTAACCCTTTTCTAAATCTCTAAGAATCATGTTTATGAATTTTAATGATTCTTGTGAGTTAAAATTGATGTTCTTATTATGTTTGAATTGTGATTCATGTTTGTCTACAAGATTATCAAGTCTTGGCCTTAGTATGTGGTATTTGTGTGGTAAATGGATTATGTACTTGTTGTTGATGTTGATGTTGAATGATCTCCAAAATAGAATATTTATGTGGTTTGTATGAATCTATGATAATATATGAGTGGGAAACATGTAAATTTGGTCGTTCATGATGAATAGTTGGGTTATTATACCTATGCCTAAGTTGTGCTTGTAGGGTGTTTGATAAAATGTCTGAGAGACTAGAAATCATGTATTGTAGTTAAATTATGACCTAAATGACAAATGCACACTACACCCTTATGAAAATAATGACTTCTATGATATTGCTATGTTTTATGATTGTTGATGAAATGTTCATAAAGCTAGGTTGATGGACGTATGACATGTTGTTATATGGACTCCTCTCCATGTAGAAGACTTGAGAACTATGTGTACCATGAAATCCCCAATTAGGTGTGAACCCGTGCATGTCTAGTGGTTGTTGAAGGACCTTAGTGAACAAGTGAAGATGTGATAGTAGTAAATTCCCCAATTATGTGCTCTTTGATATATACTAAGCTTTTAATACATGCCAAGTGGTTAGCAAGTAAGTTGTGACGTGATAGTATGAAGTTTTCCCAAATCATGTGATATCCGAAATATTTAAAGTGACCCCTTAAAGTTTGTGATAATGAATAGAGGTCTATGTTTCTTAAATGCTTGATGCGATGCCTTAAGGATTGCGAGAGGGAAAGTGTGACATGATTCCTAATTACTTGAAGAGCTTTAATGAGTGTGATAATGAATGAATGTTTGTGATGATGACGATGAATGAATGGTGGTGATAATGGAGTAATGTTTATACTTTACTTTTATGTTATCAAGTCCTGGGGGTATTTATACCCGATAATTTAGCTATTGTCTAGAGCCCGTGTCAGTTTCACGATAATTCCAGTCGAGCCATGATTCTCAGAACTCAATAAACTATAGAACTTTGTATCCCCAGACAATTGCAGAACTTAAGAAAGCTCAGTAATCTCAGTAATCTCTGTAATCTCTGTATCGCTAGTAATCTAGCCTCAGTCCTGTAATCAACTCAGATCCAATAGTATTCAAGTATGTAATTCAAATCTCAAAAGCAATTCAAGAAATCTATTCAAACTTTGTATCGTCATTTAGATACCGTGATTCAATACCATTCCCGTCGGATATGGGACTGAGTGATCTCAGCGTAATTCAGTCAGATCTTTGAGAAATATGATCAGTATTAGATTCAATTCAGTTGTGCTTAGTTAAGAATTCCGTTCAGATTCTTTCAGTTGGGAGTAGAAACTAGTACCGAGAGAGGAAAAAAATGGCAGCTTATTCCGTCAGCAAGAGAGGCCAGAGTCGTTAGTAGCAATCCCTGACTTCCAGAACTGCGTAGCCAGCACAGGATACAGGAGTCACTGTCAGGAAAAAGGATGTCACCTCCAGAGAGAGAGTATTTGACTGTTATATTGCCTTAGGTCGGCTGCCTGGTAAGGGTCATCTATCAGAGAGAATTGACCAGAGAGAAATCTTTACCCATGGCACGGTATTGACACCCTTCCAGCTGAGGTTACAGGTTGGACCCCACCTATGGTAGTTTGGGGCATGTCGGTTAAGTAACTACTTCCCATAGTTTCAGTTTCAGTTTCAATATCAATCTTTAGAAATCAGGACTGTCAGATACAATCATCTATCATTATGAGGAACTCAGATAGTTCCATTGATTGATGGACTATCCCATCAGATAGGCTTGGTCTCATATACAATTATTTGATATCATATTCAGAGATATGCAGCCAGATAGGCTTGATTCGCTGTCTCAGATTCTATTAAGTCTACTTGTTGTCAGATTCAGATATAATCATATTTCTTATCATTGATAATAGTTTCTTAATATCATCCATTATAAAGGCTGATCTCTAATCCTGTCAGTTGAAAGCAGTAAAGCTCAGAATTCAGTCCTTGATATAAGTGCATCCAGATTCTTAGTTATCAGTATCAGATGAGTCAGTAATTCAGTATCTCAGTGTCAGTAGTGTGTTCAGTCTGCAGTAAAGTGGTATCCGAGTTTCAGTATCTAGAGTTGTGATTATTGTGATTATGGTCTGTGCATTCATGTATGTGATCTCGTGCGACATTTTTATGATTATTCAGTTTAGATATTATGCACGCATGAGCCTTTGCATTTAGCCTTACCCCGTCTATATACTCAGTGCATCCCTGTACTGACACATTTGCGCTATGGTGTTTTATTTGGCACCATAGGTTCAGAGGCACAGGATCCAGAGTATCCTCAACAATTTAGTTCCAGTTAGCAGCAGTAGCAGTGAGTCCTCTTCTTTCGAGGACGAATCTCAGTTTACTATTACTACATCAGATTTTGTTTATTCTCAATTGACGGAGTTAGTTGGAGACATGTCCTATCAACTCCACAGTTCAGATAGTTTAGAGGCTTTTTAGATGGATGTTGATGTATTAGTATTCAGTTTTCAGTTTGAGTATGTATATGTATAGATGTATTGAACCTTATGGCTAGTTTTCACATTTATTTCGGATATTATGCAGTATACGGGTATAGATATCAGTTAAGGGTTATCTTGTGGTCCTTTGGGGTCATAAGCACCGTGTGACGTCTCAGGATGGGATCTTGGGTCATTACAAACTTGGTATCAGAGCCTAAGGTTCAAGAGTGTCCTAGGGAGTCTGAAAAGCCAGATCTAGTATAGTCTTGTGCATGAGTGTGTAGCGCGCCATATTTATGTATAAGAGGTTATGGGATATTCTTAGGAGAAGTTTCCTTTCTTTCAGTACTCTGATCACGCGAGTGAGCATAAGCTGAAGTTGATTCTTAGTCTATTCCACTTTTTCTTTCCAATTATAGAGTATGCCTCCTCGTAGAGACTTTGTTCATGGGGTTGATGACCAGCCCCCACAGCCAGTAGATCCTGAGAATGAGAGTGTGTCACATATAGAATTTTGGGCAGCTTTCCAGGCGCTAGCCCAAGCCTTGACTAATGTTCAGAGTAATCGTCAGGCTGCAGTCCCACCTCTGTAAGATGGGAATTTTACCGCAACCAAGGTTAGAAATTTTATGAAAATGAACCCGCCAGAATTCTTTGGATCACTAGTAGGTGAGGATCTGCAGTTTTATCTAGAGGATGTGAGGAAGATCACCCAGATTATGCATGTTTCTAAGGAGGAAAGAGTGGAGTTAGAATCTTATAGATTGAAGGATGTTGCTCATGATTGGGTAGTGATATGGGAGAAGAGTAGAGGGGAGAATGTAGCTCATGTGACTTGGTCAAAGTTTTAGAGGGAAGAGTTCATGAACCTAAGGCAAGGTTCCATAACAGTGAAGCAGTATTGTCTTAAGTTCAACCAATTAGCTAAGTATGCTCCCGACTTGGTAGCTGACCCTAGAGTGAGTATGAGTAAGTTTTTGTTTGAGGTACGAGTTATGTATTGAAAGAGTGTAGAGCTGCTATGCTCAATAGAGATATGCATCTTTCTAGGCTAATGATGCATGCACAACAGATTGAGGCTGATAAGATGAAAGAAAGAGAGAGTGTGAGTAAGAGAGCCAAGACAGGTAGTCGTGGTTTGTCACAGTCAAGGTCCCGGGGTGGTAGTAGTTCTTAGCGTGGTCGGATATTTTTAGTTCCAGCTTTATCTTCATCTAGTGTACCCGCACCTGTGTTCGAGGGTGTCAAATCTGAGGGAGCGCTAAGCTCTAAAGTCTAGAGTAGTGCTAGTGGTGTTCGTACTCAACTACTTTGTGGACAGTGTGGCAGGCGCCACCAAGGTATGTGTAGGGCCGGTAGTGATGTGTGCTTTGGGTGTGGTGAGCCAGGCCATAGAATGCGAGAATATAGAGTGCTGAGTCAAAGGGGTAGACTTCATGCGCTTCAGTTCGCCTTGATTGGGAGAGACTCCCTGAAATAGACCCGAGTATGTTATGAGCCCTTCATCCTTATGATATGCATGTTAGATTCTTTGCTTCCATTTCGAGCTCTTATGTTAGCATGAGTCATGCATGAGCTTTAGATCTCTATCGGTCAATCATGATCCAGTCTGTAGGTGCCCTGTGCACCGCCCCAGTATGTCAGCAAAGTGTGTGTTTAAAGGGACACAGAGTCCCAAGGGGGAGATACCCCATAGTACTATGATGTTTGCATGTCATTAGATTCATCCAGATGCATGTTTAGATTTATGTTAAGAAGTTGACATTAGTTGTTATTGCATTATTAGTCGTTCCTTCGAAAGTCAGTTCAGTCAGACATTCATGCATTAGATATGCACATTTAGTAGAAATGAGTTTAGCTTGTCAGTGTGTTCAGCTATGCATTCATGAAATTAGCCCAGTTATGAGTCCATGCATCAGAAATGCATGTGTGCTATAAGAATCTAGCTCTAAGTATCTTCAGTTGAGTATTCCATGCATCAGATATGCATATCCAGTATGAGAACTCAGTATGTCAGTCATTCCAATTGCGTAAGCATGCCTTAAAATATTTCTGTTTCTTGAGTAAGTTCTGTTGATCTGTATTCTCAGTCTATCAAGTGAAATTCGAGGACGAATGTTCCCAAGGGGGAGATAATGTAATGCCCCGCAAAGTCCTCTTTTATTCTACGCCTTAGAGCGTAATCAGTAAAGCAAAAATCTGAGTTTAAAAGTTTCAGAAACACCTTATTAAGTATGAAATATTTTGAATCGTGTGGAATTTTCCTAATTTTTACTTTTTATCATGTAGATCATTGAATAAACTTTACAGTGATACCAAATTAGGCTCAAATCGGACACTCGGGTGAAGAGTTAGAGCCATTTTAGTGAGACAGTGTGCCACCTGGCACTTTAGCACGTCGCGGAGCTAGCTAAAATGGTAATCATCAAAATCTAGTAATCCTCCATGATTATGGCGCGTTACGCCAAGGCTTAATTTCAGAATTATCAATTTCCAGTGAACCTCCGCGATTCCTCCGCGTCGCGGTGAAGTTTCAGTTCGCAACCAAGTTGGCAAAGTGATCCCCACCCCGTTGCGTCGTCCTGCAATTTCCTAATTGTCCATTTTCTAGTGGGCTGGCGCAATTATGGCGTATCACGCCAGCCTGTTAAATCGCGATTTTTCAGTTAAATTTCCAAGGGCTTTTTGGTCTTTTCCCCTTACCCCCAGCCTCTATAAATATCCGACCAAGTGGCTTTCAGCTTCATTTTTCTCTTCCTCCACAAAAAAATTAGGGTTTTCCAGAATCAAATTCCGCTTTCTTCTCCAAGCAAAAATCAAGGGAAATCAAGGGAGAAATTAAGAAATCTTCCAAGAACTTTCAAGTAACCCTTTTCTAAATCTCAAAGAATCATGTTTATGAATTTTAATGATTCTTATGAGTTAAAATTAATGTTCTTGCTATGTTTGAGTTGTAATTCATGTTTATCTACAAGATTATCAAGCCTTGGCCTTAGTATGTGGTATTTGTGTGGTAAATGGATTATGTACTTGTTGTTGATGTTGAATGATCTCCAAGATGAAATATTTATGTGGGTTGTATGAATCTATGATAATATATGAGTTGGAAACATGTAAATTTGGTTGTTTATGATGAGTAGTTGGGTTATTATACCTATGCCTAAGTTGTGCATGTAATGTGTTTGATAAAATGTCTGAGAGACTAGAAATCATGTATTGTAGTTAAATTGTGACCTAAATGACAAATGCAACTACACCCTTATGAAAATAATGACTTCTATGATATTGTTATGTGTTATGGTTGTTGATGAAATGTTCATGAAGCTAGGTCGATGGACGTATGGCATGTTGTTATATGCACTCCTCTCCATGTATAAGACTTGAGAACTATGTTTACCATGAAATCCCCAATTAGGTGTGAACCCATGCATGTCTAGTGGTTGTTGAAGGACCTTAGTGAACAAGTGAAGATGTGATAGTAGTAAATTCCCCAATTATGTGCTCTTTGATATATACTAAGCTTTTAATACATGCCAAGTGGTTAGCAAATAAGTTGTGATGTGATAGTATGAAGTTTCCCCAAATCATGTGATATTCAAAATATTTAAAGTGACCCCTTTATGACTGTGATAATGAATAGAGGTCTACGTTTCTTAAATGCTTGATGCGATACCTTAAGGATTGTGAGAGGGAAAGTGTTACATGATTCCTAATTACTTGAAGAGCTTAAATGACTGTGATAATGAATGAATGTTTATGATAATGATTATGAATGAATGGTGGTGATAATGGATTAATGTTTATACTTTACTTTTATGTTATCGAGTCCTGGGGGTATTTATACCCAATAATTTAGCTAATGTCTAGAGCCCATGTCAGTTTCACGATAATTCTAGTCGATCCATGATTCTTAGAACTCAGTGAACTATAAAACTCTGTATCCTCAGACAATTGTAGAACTTAAGAAAGCTCAGTAATCTCAGTAATCTCTGTAATCTCCGTATCGCTAGTAATCTAGCCTCAGTCTTGTAATCAGCTCAGATCTAATAGTATTCAAATATGCAATTTTAATATCAGAAGCGATTCAAACAATCTATTTAAGCTATGTATCGTCAGTCAGATACCATGATTCAATACTATTCTCGTCGAATACAGAACTGAGTGATCTCAGCGTAATTCAGTCAGATCTTTAAGAAACATGATCAGTATTAGATTCAATTTAGTTGTGTTTAGTTAAGAATTCAATTTAGATTCTTTTAGTTGGGAGTAGAAACTAGTACCGAGCGAGGGAAGGGACAACGGCTCTTTCCGTCAGCAAGAGAGTCCGGAGTCGTTTGTAGCAATCCCTAACCTCCAAAGCTGCATAGCCAGCGTAGGATATAGGAGTCACCGTCAGGAAAAAGGCTGTCACCTCCAGAGAGAGAGTATTTAACTATTATATTGCCTTAGGTCGACTGCTTGGTAAGGGTCATCTGTCAGCGAGAATTGACCAGAGAAAGGTCTTTACCCATGGTACGGTATTGACACCCTTTCAACTGGGGTTACAGGTTGGACCCAACTTGTGGTAGGTTGGGGTATGTCGGTTAAGTAACTACTTCCTACAATTTCAGTTTCAGTATCAATATTCAGAAATTAGGACTGTCAGATACAGTCATCTATCATTATTAGAAACTCAGATAGTTCTATTGATTCATGAACCATCCCATCAGATAGGCTTGGTCTTATATATAGTTATTTGATATCATATTCAGAGATATGCCACCGGATAGGCTTGATTCACAGTCTCAGATTCTATTAAGTATCCTTGTTGTCAGATTCAGATATAATCATATTTCTTATCATTGATATTAGTTTCTGAATATCATCCGTTAGAAAGGTTGATCTCTAATCTTGTCAGTCGAATGCAGTAAAGCTCAGAATTCTGTCCTTGATGTAAGTGCATCCAAATTCTTAGTTATCAGTATCAGATGAGTCAGTAATTCAGTATCTCAGTGTCAGTAGTGAGTTTAGTCTGCAGTAAAGTGATATCCGAGTTTCAGTATCTAGAGTTGTGATGATTGTGATTATGGTCTGTGCATTCATGTATGTAATGTCGTGCGACATTTTCATGATTATTCAGTTTAGATATTGTGCACGCATGAGCCTTTGCATTTAGCCTTACCCCATTTACATACTCATTACATCCCTGTATTGACGCATTTGCGCTATGGTGTTTTATTTGGCACCATAGGTTCAGAGGCACAGGATCCAAAGTATCCTCAATAGTTCAATTCCAGTTAGTTTCAGTTGCAGGGAGTTCTCTTCTTTCGAGGATGAATCTCAGTTTACTATTACTGCATCAGATTTTGTTTATTCTCAGTTGACGGAGTTAGTTGGGGACATGTCCCATCAACTCCACAGTTTAGATAGTTTAGAGGCTTTTTAGATGAATGTTGATGTATTAGTATTCAGTTTTCAGTTTGAGTATGTATATGTATAGATGTGTTAAACCTTATGGCCAGTTTCTGCATTTATTTTGGATATTATGCAGTGTACAGGTACAGATATCAGTTAAGCTCAGTTAAGGGTTAGCTTATGGTCATTCGGGGTCATAAGCACCGTGTGACATCTCGGGATGGGATCTCAGGTCATTACACCATTACAAAAAATTCTCAAAGTCGACCGACATTCATCTACCACCTGTAAAATACAACAAAACAATACAATAATAAAGATAGCATAACAATATAATTAAACCTAACCTTTACACAAATATTTCCTCAAAGCAGACTAACATTCATCAACCACATGTAAACTACAACAAAACAATACGATGATAGAAATATCAAAACAATATGATTAAATCGAATACTTACACAAAAATTTTCTCAAAGTCAGCCGACATTCATCTGCCACTTGTATTAAGTAGAAAAGACAACAATGCTAAGATATTAGGACAATACAACTATTAGGTCAAATATGACTTTACCTAACCTTTACATAAAGATTTCTTAAAGTCCAACTGAACATATAAAACAATACCACATTAGAGAAAGCAAAATAATACCATTAAACATAACTTTTATTCAAAAATTTCCTCAAAGTTAACCAACTTCCACTACCACTTGTAAACTACAATAAAACAATACAATAATTGAGATATCACAACAATATAATTAAACCTAAAATTTTTACAAAAAATACGTCAAAGTCGATCGATTTTCATCTACCACCTGTAAACAATAATAAGATAATATGATAATAGAGATATCAATACAATACAAAGTCTTAATATCTTTTGAAAGACATTTACCATCTAAAGGAAATAAAAAGTAAGTCAATACTATAGGAATATTTTTCATCCATAAAACAAATATTATCATAAAATAAAATTAACGCATTAATGAGTCATCTTAAAACAAAACACACTTTATGATGTACTAATAAACTTAAAAGAGGCAACACTAAAAAAATACAAATTTTATAAAATAGAAAAAAGAGAGAAAAGAATTTTTTTTCCAATAAAAAAAGAGAAAATGAAAAACCTGACCAACCGCTAATTCTTAGAATAACACCGTCAATTGCAAAACGAATTTACCGTCTAAAAATTGTGAATATATATAAGAGTCTAAATATTTATAGGAATATTTTTTTAATTGAGTTTTATTCTTTTCCTATTTTAGGAGTCCTTTTTCAATTGAGAGAGAATATTAATTAATTCTTCTTCCCCTATATTTTAAGAGGCTAGTTAATATAATAAAAATATTTAAATAATAAATTAAGGAAAAAGAGGTGACAAGATGATTTTGTCTAAATCAGAGTTTTTTAATGAAGGGCAAAAAATGCAAATCACTTTTCTAAGGTTTTCACACTTAAACTCATGCAACTTTCTTCCTTTTAATCCCCATGTAGGTATTGATAAATATTCAAGAATTGTGATGTTGAGAGGTGCAAAGTAAGTAGGAGCTCGTGCAGGGGATAAATAACCAGCACAAAGTGTTTAGTTACGAGTGTCAAAAGTATAATTCTAGCTTCATTCAGGAGCATAAAGAACAGTATCCATATTTAGGCCATGATGTATAAGATGTTAAAGGAAAGATCTATAATCAAACATTATCAAAGGTGAAAGCCATGAGTAACCTCACAAGAAATCGATCCCAAGATTGGTAAATTTGAGGCCATCCATTATATGCAAAAGAAGAAAAACGACCAAGCTAAGAGTGGAAGAATTAAATCAAAATATCATAGTAGAAAAATAAATAAATAATGGAGGTATAATACAATCAAAGAAATAGTGTAACTAAACTCAGATTAGAAAGACATCAATAACTGGCACAAACAAGCCTGACAGAATCCTCATATCTGACATGGACATTGGTAATTAAAATCTTGAGATTTCCAATTATAGTACCAATTAATGACCCAAGCCAAGAATTTCCAGCAACCAGCAGGAGGCTGTTAATGGAAAGAGTACTGTTAAATTTCCAGGTAACTCAACACCTAATTCGCAAACGACGAATATCAAAGCAAGGTAAAAAAATTAGCCGATGTAAGTATATATAACAAATAATCAGATACTGCAGCTGGATACACATTCAAAGAATTAATCTGAAGGAGAGGATAAAAATGCTAGTTTAGTATAGATGTTTTTCATTCCTTCCACATTCATTTAAAGTTGCTAACTATCATAGTGAAAAAGAGAACCAGACTGGTGCTCAAAAAATCACTATGACACACAAGGTAAAAGGAAAAAGCCCTTGGATTTCCTTCGCCCCAACTTGCACTCTCCAACCTTTTAGCATAACTGCTTGAGGATATCATGGCTTGCTAATCATTCAACTTCATTTTTATTTCAGTCAAGTAAACCTATTTTCATTCATAATCATGGACATATTTTTAACACTTTGCATTTATTCTAGCCTTATTCAGCTCTTAGTTGCAAGCTTAAGGGGATTAAGGCCTGAAATTTTCACTAAGTGTCGGAGACTTAGTCATCTTCCAAACTCCTAAACTTTGAGGATTTTATTTTGGTCCACTCGACCCCAAGACGTTAGTTTTTGAGTTAATTCATGTTCACGTTTGTAAGAAGTATGTCTCGGGAGAGTTTCAAATTTTTCAAACGAGGATTGAGTCACTTTTAGATTTCTATTTCAGAACCTCACCGAGATAGTGGTGCGTCGCGGTGGGTATAGTGATGGGCACATCATCGCATTGCGGTGAAGCTTTTTTCATCAAGTTCTTAATTTATAATTTGAGTGCATGTTTCATGGTATTTATCCTAGTGTGTGAAGTGCTTATTAAGTGAAAAATATTCATAGAAATTACTTAGAGCAAAGTTGAGCTAAGATCCTTTGATTCATCCCAAGTTTGGTATTTAATTCTATAAGGATTAACTTTTGAACGTGCATAAATTTTGATATATGTGGAATTTTTAGCTCAATACCCACTAAATTGTAGATAATTGAATTAGCTTTCCAACAATATCAATTTTGCCTTAATTCGTTACCTAAGCAAAAAGTTATGATCATTTTCGTCAGAACCAGTAGGTCACCGCGATTAGACCGCATCACGATAAGCCTTTAATCCACATTTCAATTACGAATTTTGGTTTAAATGATGGAGGGTCAATTGGGTATTTTTTCCTCTCAACCCAATTCATAAAAACACGACCTAAGGCTTCAGTTAGGGCATCATATGTCCATATTTTCCACTTTTTATTTCAAGAACAAACCCTAAAACCCCCCTCTAAATTCATTTATTCCATCATCTTCTCTTCAAGAAAAAAGATTTTAAGTTCCCTAATCCAAGAATCTCAAGAAAGCTTTCAAGATCATCTTCATGGCTTTCAAGGTCAAGGTTTCTCCACCAAGTCAAGTCTATTAAGGTATGTGGGGTTATGAACAAGGTTATCCTTTCACCCTTATGCTTAAATTACATGATTTTAAGATTTTATTTACTTGTTTTGAAGTAGGATTTATACCCAAGTTTATATCTTCTTGAAGCATATGATTATCATGAGATTTAAAGCTTTAAGTAGATCAAGAAGTGCTTATGTTTATGTTTTTAACTTACAAGATTTATATTTTAATGAGATTGCACTATCTTGACTTGTTGTTGTTGAAGTATTTCAAGAATTATATTAAGCATGAAGTTTTGGTATGAATTACCATGAGTTTATAGTATGAATTTTAAGCCCTTATTTTAGTGTTGAGACTTTCAAGAAGATTATGTTTTCAAGCATTCTATGACAAGTTATTAGCAAGATTTAAAGCAAGAATTTATCTTTTGATGAATCCACATTTATTTATTCTGATTACAATTTAAAGCAAAGAGAAGTATAACTGATTTTTATTATAAATCCTTATACTATTTTAGGGTGGATTTCCCACAGTATGAGCATATAGGCAATATGGGAGTATGGGAGTAGTATTTAGCACCTAGTGGAAAGTGTGGGTTTAGCACATCCTACTTCCCCAGAACTACGTGCCACTGTAGGATTTTAATACCCATAATGGTTTCAGTATAGTGATCACTCTAGCTTAGGTTCTATTCCGATTGCAAGGGTAGAACAATCCTCCTAAATGTGGGTTAAACATTAGACTCCATGGTAGCTCACATGGTTTAGATCGGTTAGAAAAACCTCCCTAAGAAAGATTAAAAGTAAAGCTTTTAGAAACTAAGTGTGTGACTCACAAAGTTTATTCAGTATGCTTTATTATTCATGTTTTTATGACTTTTCAGCTTTCAGTTTTATTCAAGCTCAAGGTGAGTCACTTATACTTCGCATGCATTAAATCTTACAAAACTAAGTGTTATAGCTCACAAAGTTTGTCATTTTGCACTATTATTCATATTTATGATTTTACAGCTTTTGTTTTATTCAAGCCCAAGTTGAGTCATGTACACTTAGCATGCATTATTTGAAAGGCTATGAACATATTGAGTTATTTTTTACTTATGCATTCACCCACACATACTCAGTGCATTCCAGGAGTATTTTTTACATTATGTCTATGTGCTACATTGTCTCATAATGTAGGTACTAATTGTAGCACATACATCATAATCAGATAGTATGCAGCTTCCAGTCAGCAGGTGATGAGTTCTTTTGATTCGAGGGCTTGAGTTAATCATAGTTCGAGTAGCATCTTATTTTTTTTATTTAGTCGTATTGATTTGGGATAGCTGGGGGTCATGTCCCGGCTACCTATAGTCAATATTAGTAGAGGCTTTACAGAAAGTCAATAGAGTTAATGTATTTAATTTGAGTTTTGGTTTTGTATAACTAGAGTTGTAATCATTTTGTACAGTTGTACTGAACCTACTTAGTAAAGACATCTCTTCCGCTTATTTCTTTCAGATTAATGTATCCTATTTAGTTTCTCATAAGTTATGCCAGTATAAGGATAGTTTGGGATCACTTGTGGTCCTCTGACATCCAGTGGGTAGTCTCGGGTCATTACAAACTTTGTATCAGAGCACAAGTTCAAGTGTCCTTGGATATCTATGAAGTTGTGTCTAGTAGAGTCTTGCAAAATGGTACGAAGACGTCTGTACTTTTATTCGAGAGGTTACAGGGCATTTGAGAAATGTTTCCCTTCTTCATGCTCTATATCGTGCTATAAAGTTGTTTTTTTTAAAACTTTTATCGATTCATGTGTTACACTATAATTCTCCATCTATGACTTTTTGAGATAACATGAGTACTAGATTTGAATTCCTCCCAAGATGATACTCTCAAATTTACTATTAGTAACTTAAGAAGTCATATAAAGGGGCTTGAGAAGAGCTAGCTAGTGTGTTACAAGTTCCTTAAGTTGAAAGTTTATGTCCTTATCCAATTGAGTTAATCAGTTAAGATAGAATAAGATATGTATTCACATTCCTCGTTAACCTTTCAATATAGATAGTGCTCATGAGAGGAGATAGTATGAACCCAAAGTGTTAAATAGAGTTTGCATTTGAGGGATGTTATGACCTTGAGTGTTGTGATTCATAAGTGGTAAAACCTTCTTATAGTTGGAAGTATGGGTTTAGAAGTGTAGTGACAAGAAAGGTGGTTATGGCGATTAATCAAATATGTATAGATGAACTATTGTATACGATCGACTTAGTAGTAAGGTGATATGTCCTCACGTGTTAGTTTAGTCAAAGGTAGAGAAGGAGTTATTAATTAAGATAAATTGTTGTTTGCTTGAATTAGGAAAGGAGTTATTGATGGTATTTATTGTGTTAGAAAGGTATAGGTTATTAATGAAAGTATTTGGTGGTTGAGTATTGTAAATTTAGGCTTCTCTTGAGGTTGAAAGGAGTTTAGTTGAAACTTATAAAGCTATGAAAGAAATTTAGGTGTATAGATAGGTGAATGGTGTTGATGTGTAGAGAAAAGATATGCTAATGGATTAAAATAAGATAGGACATACGATCATATGATCAATTATTGTTATTATGAGGTTCTAGTGTACTAGTGTTTCTTGATGTTTTATTTTATAGCTTCCAAGTAAGAACAATATGTGAGGTTGGGTTGTTAATCATGTCTAGCACTAGACACTAAGTTTGAACAATGGATGATCATCAAGGTGGAAAATAATGATTTCTTGGTTAGTGATACTAGTTATATGGAAGTGATCTAGTAGCTTTGAACAGTATATGCAAGAGTTTAAGTTCATTTATTTGCAATTAAGTATGATATTAAAGGTATAATTTAGATGTGTACCTAAGGTGATTTGGGGGTTGCTTTATTTTCTAAGATTATTAAAAGTTGTTTGTGGTTAGTAGTACCCTTAAGTTTATAAACGAGAAGAGGGCTAGTTATATAGTATATGGTGTTCATAATAGCTAAGTTAAGGAATTATGGATAGATGATATTGAATCGTTTGGTATGATTTTGATTCTCATGGTTTAGGGAAAAATATAAACTTAGAGATGTGATATCAGTAGGCTATGACAGAAGTAGTATGGTTTATTGAAGGTTTGGGGATATCCATGTTAAGTGTTAGAATCTAACTTTGAATCTTTGAAGATAGAGCTAATAGAGATAAGAGTTGAAGCTCTAGATGGTGTGAACTTTGGGTGTGGTGATACTCATGAAGATTCTAAGTTAGTAAGAGTTCACGTTATTATATGATGACTATTAGGGCTATATAAAGATAGAGTTGTATCTCAGAAGAATATTTTAGCAGTGGGTTTTACACTTTCAGGTATAGTCTTTCAGAGTAGGTTTATTATTTACGTGTATTATTATATCCCAGACTCTAAATTTCAGTGATTGTAATCCAGTTTAGAGTTTAGTAAAGGGTTCTACAGACATAGAATGATGGCTTAAAACTAAGGGGGAGATGATAGAACAAGTACCCAAGTCAAGCTCTCAGATTCTAATAAGGACGTCAGTATGTTGTAGAATAGTAGTAAGGGAGGATGATTCCCAACCCATTCTTAGTTTTGTATTTGTACTTTAGTTATCACGATATCTACTATAACACCCCAATTTTCTGAATCAGAACGCTACATGGTGCTCATGACCCCAAAGGACCACAACCTAACCCATGACTGATATCTGTACCTGTACACTGCAATATATATCAATATGCGGAAAACATAAACAATAGACCATAAGGTTCAACTGAAATAATTATAACATCCATATGGGTGAAAAATACCCAAGATGGCTGAAGTCTGAATCAAAACTGAACTAAATCTGAACTGTATCTGAAATCTCGAAGTATTGACTAAATAAGGAGTTGAAGGAACATGTCTCCAACTAACTTAATAAACTGAAAACTAACTGAATAATAAATGAATCAAATCATATCATCCTCGAATGAAGAGGACTCACAGCAACTATGTATACTGGAATGCGACTGCTACTGCTGGTATGGAACTCGTATCTCTGAACCTATGGTATAACATAAAGAGAAAGCACCATAGCGCGAATGTATTAGTACAAATGAAGTACTGAGTATACGAGTGAGGTAGGCTGGGTTACATGCATGAACAATGCTAACAAACTGACTGATATGAACGTAAGAGTGCGAACATGCATACATAGAAACTAAGATCGCAAATGCGTGATAGCTAAATCTGTATGCTAATACATAGTTTACTCATAACTGATCATGACTGATACTGTACTTCTGAATACATGGGTGATTGTGCCTGACAGTCCTACATCTGATGAAACTATCTGAGTTCCGTACTATAACTGAATTTAACTGTATCTGGCAGTCCTGGTATATTGATATCTAAAGAACTATCTGGGTTCTTTTACTGAGACTGAGCCTGAAATAGTGGAATGTATTTATTTAATCGACATGCCCCAATAATGCACATAGCTAAGTTGGGGTCCAATCTCTGCCCCGACTGGAGGGGTGTCAATATCGCGCCACTGGTAAAGACAGTTGTGAGTGACCCACAACTGGAAGGTACTCAAATGAGAATGGTGGGAACCCTCAACTGACACGTTAACACACCTCATCAACCCTAGTATGACAGTTTAAGATGTCTCAACCTACGCTGGCTACGTAGTTCTGGAACACAAGGATGACTGCTAAGAATCACACCCTAAACTGGCAGGTGAGTTCCCATCCTTGGGTTCACTCGGTGCTAACTTCTACTCCCATCTAAAAAGACTGAACATGATTTAACTGACTATACAAGGACTGAGTAACTGACTTCTGTTGACTGATGGAATAACACTACTATCTGAGATTTTGCTGACATCATGAGATTTCAGAGGTTTTCTAAGTCACATGACTGCCTGAGTTCTATGGATCAAGGATTGACTGAGATTATCGGGATAACGTGACTTGGCTCTAGGCACACAACTATATTTTTTGGGTATGAATACCCCCAGGACTCGATGGAAGGAAACTGACACACATGACATGACTTGATCACAAGATTTGAGTCCACAATTCATAATATCGTACATAAGGGATTTCATACTAAGCATGGTTATCAACAATGTATTGCATAGAAAGGATTTCATGTCACATGGAAGTACTTGTACAACCTTAATATCATGTTCATTGCATAATCATACTAGAAACACGTATCAATAGCATGGAAGTTCATGTGGAATCATCTTAAGAGT
>NC_061120.1:194535584-194609840 GCF_002878395.1 Capsicum annuum
AGGCACACAACTATATTTTTTGGGTATGAATACCCCCAGGACTCGATGGAAGGAAACTGACACACATGACATGACTTGATCACAAGATTTGAGTCCACAATTCATAATATCGTACATAAGGGATTTCATACTAAGCATGGTTATCAACAATGTATTGCATAGAAAGGATTTCATGTCACATGGAAGTACTTGTACAACCTTAATATCATGTTCATTGCATAATCATACTAGAAACACGTATCAATAGCATGGAAGTTCATGTGGAATCATCTTAAGAGTTGACATAGCTTGTCATTTGAATACTATGGGGTCATGTGAACATGATTTTTAGCATTCTAGGCATTTTAACAAACACCTTGCATGCACACTTTGGGGCATAGGTTTTCTCAACAATTTTAATCATCTTGAACCACCCAAATTCATGGGTTTTAACTACAAGCATGCATACATCATGGAAGTCAACTTAAATTAATATCTTGAAGCTTAAACAATGATCATTAACATGAACAACATCACATAACAACAAGGAAATCAAAGTTTCTCATTTAAAATCATGGTTCTTGAACTCTATGAACAAAAGGGGTCCATAGATGAGCACTACGCATACCTGACTCAAGGTTCTTGATGTTTTTTGAACTTGAAGGATTTGAAATCCTTTGATTCTTGAAGAAGATTGGGACTTGTTCTTGGAGATTAAATTTAGAGAGAAACCGTAGTTTTTGCTTGTGAAATAATAATGAGCATAATGGCTGAATTCGGACTTATTTGGGTATATATAGGCTAGTGGTAAGTGACCAAAATACCCCTGTTAAAATGACCTAGAAATAAACTGAACGTGGTGTGTGACGGTCCGTCAGACACTTGATGGCCCGTCACTTATCCCATCAGACGTGGACCAGAAATGGGGTGCACTAGATAAGAGTTGATAGCCTAGATAATGGTCCGTCACAACTTTGATGATCCGTCAACTCGTTCGTCAGTCCTTTTATAGTACGTGGCTCAACTGCCTTGGCTGTGACGGTCAAAGTGGTGGTCTATCAACTTGGCCGTCATACCTGGGTATTTCTGACAGTTCTAAGGTAAACGTCCATAACTTCCTCATCTGATGTCAGATTTGGACAAAATTGGTACCGTTGAAAAGCTAACTCAATTTCCTACGTGATAGCAAGTGAAAATATAAAAAATACCGTGTGTACAAAGATAGGTTTTCATTTTAAAGTAAGTACTAGCATCCTTAAGATAATTTCTAGCTAGGAAAAAGGCACGGGTATTACAATATCTCCCCCTTGAGAACATTCATCCTCGAATGGAATTGACTAAGAGGGGAAACAATAATCCGAACATGAGTAGAGGGAACATGATCTTATGACTGACAAACTAAATGCGTTGTACTAAACATGCATATCTAATGCACGTGTAACTGATTCATGAATGCATGACTGAGGTCCTCGCAATGAGAATGCATATCTGATGCATAGTTATTTACTGGACTGATACATGTATGCATGACTGAATATGCAATGGTACTTGATACTAAATTTGTGATGGAACATGAACACAAAACAAAATATCAAGTTGTATTGAATGCTGAACATGAAATTAAATAAGCTTAAGGAGGACTGTTACCTTGAGCTTGATCTGGGTTGGCGGAGAAAAGGTGAGGGTGCTTGGTATGCATGTCTGCTTCTTCTTCCTAAGTAGCTCCCTCAACGGACTTATTTTGCCAAAGAACTTTGTCTAGAGGGACTTATTTGTTCCTCAGCCTATGAATCTGATAGTCTAAAATTTTGACTGGAATCTCTTCATAAGAGAGGTTGTCCTGAACATCAATGTTCTGAATAGGGACTACAACTGCTGGGTCACCTATGTACTTCTTGAGCAAAGAGACATGGAAGAGCGGATGAACTGAGGCTAGATCTGAAGGAAACTCGAGCTCATAAGCTACCTTGCCAAAGCGACTGAGAATCCTGAAGGGACTGACATAGCGGGGACTGATTTTCCCTTTCTTGCCGAACCTCTTCACTCCCTTTATGGGACAGATTTTGAGATAGACATAGTCATTGACCTCGAACTCGAGATCCTTTCTACGAACATCTGCATAAGACTTTTGTCGTCTCTGAGCAGCCCAAAGTCTCTCTCTGATCAACTGAACTTTCTCTAAGGCGTCGAATACCAAGTCAGGATCGATGACGGAGGCCTCACTAACTTTGAACCAACCGACTTTAGATATACACCTCCTACCATAGAGAGCTTCGAATGGAGCCATCTAAATATTGGAATGATAGATATTGTTGTATGAAAACTCAATCAAGGGCAAGTGGTCGTCCCAAATTTCCTTGAAATCAATTACACACGCCCTTAGCATATCTTCAAGGGTCTGAATGGTCCTTTCTGCTTGGCCATCTGTCTGAGTATAAAATATTGTACTGAGATGGACTTGGGTACCAAGACCCTTTTGGAAAGCTTTCCAAAAGTGAGAGGTGAACTGTGTACCTCTGTCTGAGATAATAGATAATGGAATACCATATAATCTGACCAACTCCCTAATATAGAGTTTGGCGTAATCCTCAGCTAAATAAGAGGTACGAACTGGAAGGAAATGAGCTGACTTGGTCATTCTGTCTATAATGACCCAAACCAAATCATGTTGTTGATGAGTTTGAGGCAAACCCGCACGAAAAATCCATGTTCACTTTTTCCCACTTCCAAGTAGGAATGGTGAACTCCTGGATGGACCCACTAGGTTTCTGATGCTCTATCTTAACCTGCTGACATGTAAAGCACATAGCCACAAACTCTGCAATATCTCTTTTTATCCCACTCCACCAATAGATCTCTCACAAGTTGCGGTACACCTTAGTGGCCCCTGGATAAATAGAGTATCGCGCACCATGCGCCTTTGCAAAAATTCGCTGCCTCAAGTCATCTACACCTAGAACAGACAGACGACCCTGACAATGAAGAACACCATCTCCCCCTTGGGAGAAAGCCTTTACTTTCTGATTCTGAACTGACTCTTTTATCTCGACAAGTTTGGGATCCCTAAATTGCTTTTCTTTCAACTTAAAAACTAGAGATGACTCACAACTACTCTGAACACATACACCACCCTCTGAAGAGTCGACTAAGTGAACGCTTAGTCTGGAAAATTAATGAATTTCCTGGGATATCTTCTTTTTGCTATCCTCAACATGAGAAACACAACCTATGGAGAGTCTACTGAGAGCATCGGCCACAATGTTGGACTTGCCCAGTTGATAAGGGACACTCATGTCATAATCCTTCAAGAGCTCTAAACACCTTCTCTGACGAAGATTGAGATCTTTCTGAGAAAAGACATACTGGAGACTCTTATGATCTATGAAGACATCTACATAAACTCTGTGTAAATAATGCCTCCAAATCTTTAAGGAAAATACTATGGCTGCTAACTCAAGATCATGAGTAGGATAATTCTTCTCATAAGGCTTTATCTATCTAGAGGCGCAGGCTATGACCTTACCATGCTGCATGAGGACACAACCTAAACCCACTTTGGACGCATCATAATAGACTACAAAACCGTCTAAACCATCTGAAAGAGTTAGAACTGAGGCTGAGGTGAGTCGAGTCTTCAACTCTTGAAAACTCTTCTCACAAGAATCTAACCACTGAAACTTAACCTTCTTCTGAGTCAATTTGGATATAGGAGATTCAATAGAAGAAAATCCCTCGACAAAGCATCTGTAATAGCCAGCCAAACCCAAGAAACTCCTGATATCTGATGGAGAGATAGGGCGAGGCCAGTTTCTTACCGCTTTAGTTTTCTGACAATCTACTCTAATGCCATTACCAGAAATAATTTGGCCAAGGAATGCTACTAATCTTAGCCAAAATTCGCACTTACTGAACTTGGCGAACAACTGATGATCTCTGAGAGTCTGAAGAACAATTCTGAGATGGTCTGAATGATCACGCTCTGTGCGAGAATAGACCAGAATATCATCTATGAAGACTATGACAAACATGTCCAAGTACTGCTTGAACACCCGGTTCATCAAGTCCATGAAAGCTGCAGGGGCATTGGTAAGACCAAAGGACATAACTATAAATTCGAAATGACCATACCGAGTACAAAAAACTATCTTTGGGATGTCACATTCCCTAACTCTGAGCTGATAATAGCCGGATCTGAGGTCTATCTTGGAGAAATAACTAGCACCCTGAAGTTGGTCAAACAAGTCATCTATTCTAGGAAGCGAATACCTATTCTTGACCGTGACTTTATTGAGCTGACGATAATCAATACACATCCTGAGAGAACCGTCTTTCTTGTGCACGAATAAGACTGGTGCACCCCATGGGGATACACTGGGCCTGATGAATCCCTTATCTAAGAGATCCTTCAACTGATCTTTTAGTTTCTTGAGTTCTGCTGGTGACATTCTATATTGCAGAATAGAAATAGGTTGAGTATCTGGGAGAAGGTCTATCCCGAAGTCTATTTCTCTTTTGGGAGGGATGCCTGGAAAATCTTTGGGAAAGACGTCTAAATATTCATTAACAACTAGAACTAATTCAAGACTGGGAGATTCATAACTGGAATCCTTTACATGCACGAGATGATACACACACCCCTTTGAAATCATTCTCCTTGCCCGAAAGTAGGAAATAAGCTGACCCCTAAAAGATGAAGTACTACCATTCCACTCTAGGACGGGATCATTCGGGAACTAAAATTGAACTATCCGGGTCCTGCAGTCGACTGTAGCATACTAAGAATGAAGCCAATCCATACCGAGAATGATATCAAAATCAGTCATCTCTAATTCGACTAAATTTGCTGATATGGATTTCTAAAATATCATAACCAGCCAATTTCTGTATACCCGCTGAGCCATGATGGTTTTATCCATTGGGTAGAGACTGAAAAAGGCTCTGCTAAAATTTTGGGACTGATTCCGAAATCGCTTGCTATGTAAGGGATAACAAAAGATAAGGATGCACCTGGATCTAGCAAAGCGTAAACATGAATATGGAAAATCTGTAACGTACCAGTAATGACATCAGGAGAATTTTCCTGATCTTATCAAGTCTGAAGAGCATAAAGTTTGTTTGGGCGTTGCCCATTAGTAGCACTGGAAGTAGCACCCTGCTGGTTCGGGCGATCGGACTGAGCTGTGAAATAATTTTCCTGACCCTGATAACTGGACTAAGGACAATCTCTGACTCTGTCGCCTGGCTTGCCACAATCAAAACAAACATCACTCCGGCTCTGCAAACACCCTGTGGGTCTTACCATAAGTTTGACATAGGGGATTAGTTCGGGCATTACTGACACTGCCTTGAGATTTAAAGTCTGGTGCTCTCTCTCTGAACTTAGGAGCTAGAGCACTGGCTAAAGAATGGACTGGAGCTGATGAATTGGGACAAAATTGGGAATAATTTTCTCCCTCTGATTTGGGCTGAGAAAAACTGAAACTACCTAATCTTGCTCTCTTATTTTGCCTCTCCCTAGCCCTAACCTTTTGCTCCTCTATTTGCTGAGCATGGGTCATGAGCCTGGCTAAAGTCATATAACTGTTCAGCATTGCAGATCTACGCTCATTTACCATGCTATCATTCACTCCTGACACAAAGTTGCTCATCTTAGCCCTGTTGTCTGCAACCATATGAGGGGCATATCTGGATGCTGAGTAAATCTGAGAGAATACTCCCTAACCGTTATATTTCCCTGCCTGAGGTTGATAAACTTAAGAACTTTGTCCTCTCTCAGCTCTTGGGGAAAGAATCTGTCTAAGAAAGTCGTGACAAATTCCTCCTACTCTATAGGACCTGCATCCTCTAACCTCTCAGACTTTCACTGTTTGTACCAAGTGTGAGCAACATCCTGTAACTGGTATGCGGCTAACTAGGCGCTCTAAACAAAAGCAACTCCCATTATGTTAATGACCTTCTGGACTTGGTCAATAAACTTCTGAGGGTCTACATCAGACTTAGACCCGAAGAAAGATAGAGGGTTCATTCAGGTAAAGTCCCGAATTCTAGATGCTGTAGAATTGGCCACTGGATTAGCCGGAATAATTGGTGGCCGTTTATTCTGGGTAGCCACGGACTGAGAAAGTGTTATTAATGTAGCTCTAAACTCCGCATGATAAACCTGCTCGCCCAAAGGGTCTTCAGGCTGAGGAACTGGCTGGTTTCTTCTCTTTAGAGGCATATTCAGAAATAAGAGAAGAATGGATTAGACTGAGAGTTTAACTTAAGATTATGCTCACAAGAATGACATGAATACTAAAAGAAGGGAAACTGTTCCTAAAATATCTCATAGTCTCTTGCACATAAATGTGGCGCGCAACACACCCATGTACAAGACTCTACTAGATACGGCTTTCAGACTTCCTAGGACTCTATTGAACATTAGGCTCTAATACAAAGTTGGTAACACCTTAATTTTCTGAACCAGAATACTACACAGTGCTTATGACCTTGAAGGACCACAAGCTAACCCATGAATGATATCTATACCTGTACACTGCAATATATATCATGTAATATGCAGAAAGCATAAAAAATAGACCATAAGGTTTAACTAAAATAATTATAACATCCATATGGGTGAAAAATACCCAAGATAGCTGAATTCTGAATCAAAATTGAACTAAATCTGAACTGTATCTGAAAACCTCAAAGTATTGACTAAATAAGGAGTTGAAGGAACATGTCTCCAACTAACTCCGTAAACTGAAAACTAACTGAAATAATAAATGAATCAAATTATATCATCCTCAAATGAAGAGGACTCACTACAACTCTATAAACTGGAATGCAACTACTACTGCTGGTCTGGAACTCGTGTCTCTGAACATATGGTGTAACATAAAGAGAAAGCACTATAGCGCGAATGCGTCAGTACAAATGGAGTACTAAGTATATGAGTGAAGTAGGATGAACATAAATAGGGTTACATGCATGAACAATGCTAACTAACTGACTGATATGAATGTAAGAGTGTGAACATACATACATAGAAACTGAGATCGCAAATGCGTGATAGCTAAATTTGTACGCTAATACATAGTTTACTCATAACTGATCATGACTGATACTGTACTTCTGAATACATGGGTGACTGTGCCTGACAGTCTTGTATTTGATGGAACTATCTAAGTTCCGTACTATAACTGAATTTAACTGTATCTGGCAGTCCTGGTATATTGATATCTGAAGAACTATCTGGGTTCTTTTACTGAGACTGAGCCTGAAATAGTGGAATGTATTTATTTAATCGGCATGCCCCAATAATGCACATAGCTAAGTTGGGGTCCAATATCTGCCCCGACTGGAGGGGTGTCAATATCGTGCCACTGGTAAAGACAGTTGTGAGTGACCCACAACTGGAAGGTACTCAAATGAGAATGGTGGGAACCCTCAACTGACACGTTAAGACACCTCATCAACCCTAGTATGACAGTTTAAGATGTCTCAACCTACGTTGGCTGCGTAGTTCTGGAACACAAGGATGATAGCTAAGAATCACACCCTAAACTGGCAGGTGAGTTCCCATCCTTGGGTTCACTCGGTGCTAACTTCTACTCCTATCTAAAAAGAATGAACATGATTTAACTGACTATACAAGGACTGAGTAACTGACTTTTATTGACTGATGGAATAAAACTACTATCTGAGATTTTGCTGAGATCGTGAGATTTCGGAGGTTTCCTGAGTCACATGACTGACTGATTTCTATGGATCATGGATTGACTGAGATTATCGGGATAACGTGACTTGGCTCTGGGCACACCTCGATGGAAGGAAACTGACACACATGACATGACTTGATCACAAGATTTGAGTCCACAATTCATAATATCTTACATAAGGGATTTCATACTAAGCATGGTTATCAACAATGTATTGCATGGAAAGGATTTCATGTCACATGGAAGTGCTTGTACAACCTTAATATCATGTTCATTGCATAATCATACTAGTAACACATATCAATAGCATCGAAGTTCTTGTGGAATCATCTTAAGAGTTGACATAGCTTATCCTTTGAATACTATGGGGTCATGGGAACATGATTTTTAGCATTCTAGGCATTTTAACAAACACCTTGCATGCACACTTTGGGGCATAGGTTTTCTCAATAATTTTAATCATCTTAAACCACCCAAATTCATGGGTTTTAACTACAAGAATGCATACATCATGGAAGTCAACTTAAATTAATATCTTGAAGCTTAAACAATGATCATTAACATGAACAACATCACATAACAACAAGAAAATCAAAGTTTCTCATTTAAAAGCATGGTTCTTGAACTCTATGAACGAAAGGGGTCCATAGATGAACACTACGCATACCTGACTCAAGGTTCTTGATTTTTTTTAACTTGAAGGATTTGAAATTCTTTGATTCTTGAAGAAGATTGGGTCTTGTTCTTGGAGATTAAATTTAGAGAGAAACCCTAGTTTTTGTTTGTGAAATAATAATGAGCATAATGGTTGAATTCGGACTTATCTGGATATATATAGGCGAGTGGTAAGTGACCAAAATACTTCTATTAAAATAACCTAGAAATAAACTGAACGTGGTATGTAACGGTCCGACTAATGGTCCATCAGACACTTGACGGTCCGTCACTTAGACCGTCAGACGTGGACCAGAAATGGGGTTCACTGAATAAGAGTTGACGGCCTAGAGACGATCCATCATAACTTTTACGATCTGTCAACTCGTCCGTCAATACTTATCTAGTACGTGGCTCAGCTGCCTTGGCTGTAATGATCAAAGTGGCGGTCTGTCACTTATGTGGCAGTCGTCAACTTGGCTGTCATACCTGGGCGTTTTCGACAATTCCAAGTAAAACGTCCATAACTTTCTCGTCTGATGTCGGATTTGGACAAAATTTGTACCGTTGGAAAGCTAACTCAATTTTTCACGTGATAGAAAGTGAAAATCTCAAAAATACTACATGTACAAAGATAGGTTTTCATTTTAAAGTAAGTCCTAGCATCCCCGTAATGATTTCTAGCTTGGAAAAAGGCACGGGTATTACATCTACTCATGTCTTATATGTTAGTTCCATGATCATAGTTCATGTTCATGCAAATAATAGAGAATCATATACTCTCCCAGTTCCTAGTATGAGGAGTTCCAATTCATTCATCAGTACAAATCATGGTCTAGGAATTTATGAACTCTAAACTTAGTTCATGCAACATATGACTCATGTACCCGTGCTTTACAGTGTGTTCATTTCCAGTTACTCATGCTACACTTTTAATGATCAGCGAAATGCAGATTTTTCTATGTATATCCTCAGTTTTGATCTCTGTAATGAATCCATATCGTGGATACTCTATTCCTCAGGCCTTGGTAAAGTGTTAGGTTATGCTTAGTATCCCTTTATGTTTCAGGTCCTCATATTTTAACCTTTCAGTGACCTATCCTTAGTTCAAGATAGTGATAATGAACAATTGTGTAGATGGGGGAGAGCAAATGTTTCATGTTGGGAAAGATAGTTGTATGCTTGTTTTATGTAAGTCTATAAGTTTAAAGGACTATTGAGGTGAAAATTTTTATATATGTCTTAGTTAGTTAAAAATTTATGGGTGTTTCCTTGGGGTAGTACATGAAAGTTGTTGATGATAGAGGTTTACAGAATATGACAAAGATGCTTTTATGGGTGTTTGTTTAGAAGTGCATATGTGGCTATGAATATAGGCTTGAATGTCATGTTGGTGTATAAGTGGATGAATACATTGTGAGTTAGTGAATTCCTAGTAAGAGGTTGAATTTAGTTGTTGAAGTGGTAATAAGGATTATTCATGAGATGAGAAGTTGTGAAAGCGCAAGGTGTACTAAATTCATGATTTAGACTAGTATTACAGTGTGATGTGTGCATTTTGTAGATTCGGGTAGGCTTGAATATAGTAAAAGAATTTAATTCATCTCAGACTTCAGTAGGTAGAGTTATCAGTACCCATGTGAATAATTTTAGTAGCCTCAAGTGAAGTGCAATTTTGAAGTGGAATGTATAGTTGAGTATAAGCTTCTAGTATAATTCAGTCCGTATAGCCAAAAATCCAATTTAAAAGTCTGATCGACAAATTTCTTTAGTTTTTCCATCTTTTAATCTAGTCTTACTATCTGAAGTTTCATGAGTATGGCCATTACAAGGGGTAGTTTGTTTGCATCCATGCAAATTATGAATTCAGTTCAGTCTATGCATCATGTTTCAAATTCAGATATTCAGTGATGATTCAGTTCATAAGTGTCCCATATATCATCTCAGTATTTCCTTAGTATTTCAGCCAAGTCAGTATCATTCGAGAGACGAACGATCCCAAAGGGGAAATAATATTGTCCTCTGAGTTTCCATGTCCTAAACCTCTTATCTTTTCTTCATGAAATCAGATTCAGCCTAGAGTAATGGTTACTCATAAGTTGACTCTCTTGTTCCTATCTCATCATTATAACCATTCTCATGGCATTGTATGTATTCAAGGAATCAATTTAGTTCATGATATTCAGTTTATGTATCATGTTTCAGACTCAGTTATGCACTCATGTTCCAATTCACGCATGTTCAGTAAATGATCTCAGTTACCTTAGTACAGTACTCTCAGTCTAACTAGTCTCATTTGAGGATGAATGTTCCCAAGGGAGAGATGTTGTAATACCCCATACTTATCTTAGCTCGATTCAGCTCTTAGTTGTATGCTTAAATAGCTTAAGACCTAAAATTTTCACTAATTCTTGGGGACTTAGTCATCTTCAAAACCCCTAAACTTCGAGGATTTTATTTTGTTTTTTTATCCCAAGACATTAGTTTTTGAGTTAATTTATGTTCAGGGATGTAAGAAGTATGTCTCAGAGGAGTTTTTTATCCCGAGACATTAGTTTTTGAGTTTCTGATTAGTTTTAGATTTCAATTCCAGAACCTCACCGCGATAGTGGTGCATCACGGTGGGTATAATGATGGGCACATCATCGCAATGCGGTGAAAGTGTTTTTGCCAAGTTCTTGATTTATAATTTGACTGCATATTTCATGATTTATCCTAGTGTGTAAGTGCTTATTAGGTGAAAAGTGTTCATAGAAATCTTAGAGAAAAGTTGAGCTAAGAGCCTTTGATTCGTCCTAAGTTTTTGGTAGTCGATTCTACAAACGTCAACTTTGAACGTATATAAATTTTTATATATGTGGAATTTTTCAGCTCAATACCCACCAAATTATAGATAATTGAATTAGCTTTCCAACGATACCAATTTCGCCTTAATCCGATACCCAAGCAAAAAGTTATGATTATTTTTGTTAGAACCAGTAGGTCACCGTGATTAGACCACATCGCGATGAGCCTTTAATCTACATTCCAGTTACGAATTTTTGGTTTAAATGATGGACGGGCAATTTTATATTTTGTCACCTCAACCCAATTCGTAAAAACATGACCTAAGGCTTCAGTTAGGGAATTATATACCCATATTCTCCACTTTTTCTCTCAAGAACAAACGCTAATCACCTCCTCCAAGTTCATCCATTCCATCATCTTCTCTTCAAGAAAAATCAAGATTTTAAGTTCCCTAATCCAAGAATCTCAAGAAACCTTTCAAGATCATCTCCATGGCTTTCATCGTCAAGGTTTCTCTACCAAGTCAAGTCTATTAAGGTATGTGGGGTTATGAACAAGGTTATCCTTTCCCCCTTGTACCCAAATTGCATGATTTTAAGATTTTATTTACTTGTTTTGAAGTAGGGTTTGTACCCAAGTTTATATCTTCTTGAAGCATATGATTATCATGAGATTTAAGATCAAGAAGTGCTTATGTTTATGTTTTTAACTTACAAGATTTATATTTTAATGAGATTTCACTATCTTGACTTGTTGTTGTTGAAGTATTTCAAGAATTATACTGAGCATGAAGTTTTGATATGAATTACCATGAGTTTATAACATAAATTTTAAGCCCTCAGTTTTAGTGTTGAAATTTTCAAGAAGATTATGTTTTCATGCATTCTATGACAAGTTATAAGATTTAAAGTAAGAATTGATCTTTTGATACTCAGCTAATAGATGGAATCCACATTTATTCATTCTGATTACACTTTAAAGCAAAGAGAAGCATAACTGGTTTTCATTATAAATCCTTATGGTATATTAAGGTAGATTTCCTATAGTATGAGCATATAGGTAATATAGAAGTAGTATTTAGCACCAAGCGAGAAGTGTGGGTTTAATGCATCCTACTTCCCCAGAATTACGTGCCTCCATAAGATTTTAATACCAATAGTGGGTTCAGTATAGTGATCAATCTAGCTTAGGCTCTATTCCAATGGTAAGAGTAGAATAGCCCTCCTTAATGTGGGTTAGACGTTGGACTCCATGGTAGCTCACATGGTTTATGTTGGTTAGAAAAACCTCCCTAAGAAAGATTAAAAGTAAAGCTTTTAGAAACGGAGTGTGTGACGCTTTCAGTTTTATTCATGCTCAAGGTGAGTCACTTACACTTAGCATGCATTAAAACTTACAGAACTAAGTGTTATGGTTCACAAAGTTTGTCATTATGCACTATTATTCATATTTATGATTTTACAGCTTTTGTTTTATTCAAGCCCAAGGTGAGTCATTTACACTTAGCATGTATTACTTGAAAGGCTATGAAAATATTGAGTTATTATTTTATCATGCATTCACCCCCACATACTCAGTATATTTCAAAAGTATTGATCCACATGTATGTCTATGTGCTATATTGTCTTATAATGTAGGTACCAGTTGTAGCCCATACATCATAATCAGACAGTCTACAGCTTCCAATCAGTAGGTAATGAGTCTTTTTATTCGAGGGCTTGAGTCAATCATAGTTCGAGTAGCATCTTGTTTTCTTTATTCATTCGTATTGATTACGAATAGCTGGCGGTCCTGTACCGGCTTGTAATACCTCGTACTTTTACCTAGCTTAAAATCATCCAAAAAATGTTAAAGACTTGCTTTAAAAGATGAATCCACTTTTATACATGTGTAATTTTCAAGATTTTTACTTTATTTTGTGTGTAAAATTGAATAAGATTTCCATCGATATCAAATTCGCCCAAATCTGACACCCGGGCGAAGAGTTAGAGCCTTTTTAGTGAGACAGTGTATCCCTGAGCCATCAACGTGTCGCGGAGCTAGCTTACATGATACTTGTCAATTTTTAGTGTTGCTCTACAATAGTGGCGCGTCGCGCTAAAGGCCCAGTTCACAATTGTCCTTTTCCAGAGAATCTCCGCGATGTCTTCGCGTCGCACCAAACTTCCAGGTCGCAAGCAAAGTAGCAATGCGATAGCTCAGCGTTCCGCCCTGTGATGCCCCAAAAAATTTTTCCGTAAAGATCTCGGATGAAAATGTGTTGAATTCTGTTCTTTATCGTGATTAATAATTTTTCTGTGTGGAATTTCTGGATATGCGATCCGTCATCGCGTAGCATCGAATAATCTTTCCAATGATATATGGATCATCCAAAATGGACACTCGAGCGATGAGTTATGATCATTTTGATCTAACCAAGAATAGTGGTAAACAGTAAATGTGCAGGAAAAA
Organism: Capsicum annuum; assembly: GCF_002878395.1. Lineage (NCBI taxonomy): Eukaryota > Viridiplantae > Streptophyta > Magnoliopsida > Solanales > Solanaceae > Capsicum > Capsicum annuum. The sequence continues at coordinate 194,549,159 of NC_061120.1, forward strand.
AATACTGAGGCCAAGAAAATTTTAAGGTTAACTTCAAACAATCATAACTCCTTGTACATAATGATTTGGGTGAGCTACTATATACCAACAGAAAGCTCTTAAATTCCTCTTTCCAATGAAATTGGTTTCATCCAATTTGGCCATTGGAACAAAAAGTTATGGTCAATCTACTTCAGCCTATCAAAACGGTCCACCAAAGGACAGGTTTGACATTATTTGATTTTTTAAAGGTATTTTGGTCATTCCCACTCCAATCCATCCGGGTAAACCATGGATTTAAGTCCATTAAGATCATTCAATAGCTCATTTTTCTCCAAACTTTCCAAAGGCTCAAACCCCAACCCTACTACTCCAAATTTCATCCTTCTATGTCTCTTGATTGAATCGTAGAAATTTCAAATTGATTTGGGATTCGAGTTGATCATGTTAAGGGCTTCGAGAAGCACCCTTTATTTTCGTGAATAAAGTTCCAAAGTCGGAAGTTCATATTCATCTTCCATTTTTAGGTATGTGGGGCTTTGAACAAGATTATCCTTTCGAACTTGTGCCCAGTATTTTTGTTGAATTACATTGACATGAGATTTTACATGTTTTACCATGAATTGAAAATATGGTTTTATATCTTATATTATTGTCCATGTGCTATGGGATTATGTCATCCGATATGTGTATGATGTTGAGATGGAATTATGTCCAAAAAGTATTTGATTATGAGAGTATGATGATTTAATTTGTTAAGCCTTGATTTATACTATCATTCCACTATTTCCTTATTATAAATTTATAATTGATATTGGAAATTCTATATCCCTACTATGGGTTGATGTCTCAAGTACCTTTAAATGAGAGTTGGATGGCAAATTGAGAAATGTTGATATTGAAGTTGCAATGAGTCTGGGTATTTTTCGAATGATTTTGATGAGTTAAATTGTTGAAAATATTATGTATTGAGTCTTCATATCCTTGTCCAAATGTCGAGTCGATTATGGTTCAACGCATTGATACCTTGTTGATGTTGAGAAAGATTAAAATGTTTTCAGCTAAAATGTGTTGAGTTAGGAATCCACAAATTGATATGATTTGATAAATGAGAAAGAGATTTGATTTGGTCTTTATGATAGACCCTTGTGATGTTGTGGTGGATTTCCTAACGTGTTCTGAGCTTGTCGGGGAGTAGTACTTAGCACCGAGAGGGAAATTTGGTATTTTCCCAAACCGATGTGCCATCGTAAGGTTGTTTGATGATGATATTATTGGCCAGAGAGACCGATTGTGATTATTGCATTTTTAAGGTCGTACTCACTGGCAAAGAGTATGACGCTCCCGCCAATGGGGGTTTCAAATATTGGTATTCCACGTAGCTCACGTGGGGCTGTCGGTTATAGGAAACTCCCCTGTCCATAAGAGTCATGTTTATTAAAATACTGAGTCACTCCGAGTTTTGATATGGTAAGTCAAGTTGCCTATGATGATCTATAATGATTTATGAGGTTTTTCTTCTACATTTCTTAACTAAGATGTTATGAGTTGCATGATTCAATATCACTCAAGCCAGGTGTGTCATTATGGTCCGTATGTACGTTTCTACGAAATTTATGATATTATTTATATTTTCCATGCGCCTCCACATACTCGGTACGTATCTTGTGTTGACCCACATATTTCTCTATGGGCTACATTCTTACCATGATGTAGGTTCAGGTACTCATCCGTAGCCACGATAGTGATATTCGAGTGCCGCATCTACGTTCCCTTAGTGGTGAGTCCTCATGGTTCGAGGACCAAGTTACTAATTTTGGTGCTGTTGTTTTGTGATCCCTTTGGTCTGTTGAGTCAGTTGGGGGTTTGTCCCAATGGCTCATTGATTTTACTGTATAGAGGCTATGTCAGACTAGTGTATTGTTGGGTTGGTTTGTGTATAGACATTCCATATATGTACAGTCTAACGATATTCTGTGCCATGTGTGATGTGATATGATATGTACTTATATATATATATCTTTAGCATAGCGTGTGTGTTGTTGTGTTGGAACCCAAGGGTAGAGTTTTGGCTTAAAGGGTTATCTTGAGGCTATGTGTAGCCTTGAGCACCGTGTGGCATCTCAGGATTATATTTTGGGGCGTTACAAACTTGGTATCAGAGCCAAAGGTTGTGAAGAGTCCTAGGGAGTCTGACAAGCCGTGTTACATAGAGTCTTGAGCATCGGTGTGTAGCGCCCCACACCTATGATCAAGAGGTTGTAGGGCATTCTAGGAAAAGTCATTTCTTTCTTTCTATAAGAGTCTATCATGCTTACGACTGTTTTCTTCTGCTGTTTATTCGTGCATTCTTATGACATAAAATCCCTCTACATCGAGGTCGCAGAAACAACAACCAACCTCAACCCGTTGATCCGTTACATGAAATGTTGAATTTTGGGTAGCTTTTCAGATGCTAGCCCAGGTAGTTACCGCCAATACTCAGGCCAATGCTCCACCTTCGCAGGAAAATAATTTGGCAGCAACACGAATTCGTGACTTTATACGGATGAATCCGCCAGAGTTTCATGGGTCGAGAGTAGGTTTGGACCCCCAGATGTATGTTGATGAAATGAAGAAAATTACACAGATTATGCACGTGACCAAGGAAGAAAGTATGGAGCTGACTTCTTATTGGTTGAAGGATGTTGCATATGACTGGGTGCAGATGAGGAATAAGGATAGAGAGGAAGATACCGCTCTGGTGACTTGGCAATTATTCCAAGATGTTTTCTTGGATAGATTCTTTCCTCTTGAGTTATGGGAAGCTAAGATAAAGGACTTTATAAATTTGAGACAAGGCTCTATGTCGGTTAAGGAGTATTGTCTTAAGTTTAATCAGCTATCGAAGTACGCTCCTAATATGATGGCTGACTTGAGGACTAGTAAGAGCAAGTTTCTAATTGGGTTTTTGAGTTATGTGGTGAAAGAATGTAGATCTGCTATGATCAATAGGGTAGGTTAATGATTCACGCCTAATAGATTGAGTCAGACAAGATAAAGGAAAGAGAAAGAGTAAGAGGGATTAAGAGAGTCAGATCGGAGCAATAAGGGTATGGTCAGACTAGATTCTCCGGAGGGAGTCGCCCTTAGTTTCATAGACGTCCATTTATACCTGCACCTTTCTTAGCTAGTGCTCCCGTATATCGGGGAAGGCAGGATCTCGGGAATAGGTCGGTACTTTCCAGGTCTCAGGACAGTGTAAGCAACCGGCCTCATCCTCCTTCGTGTGCTAAGTGTGGTAAAGACCATTTTGGGGAGTGTTATATGGGGCAGCGGGGCTGTTTTGGTTATGGCAAGTTGGGCCACATACTTAGAGACTGCCCGTATGCCAGACAGTGGAGTCGTGATACCCATCCCCAGAGTCAGGCTACCAGTGCCCTGCCTCTCACGGCCCGTCCAGTTCCTCCTCAGGGTGCTTCATCTAGTACTGTTGGCGGTCAATGCCAAAATTATTTCTATGCTATACCACCTCTTAAGGAGTAGGACGATTCTCCCGATATTGTCCCTGGTATGATCCGTGTTTTCTATTTTGATGTCTATATGTAGATGGACCCCGGTCCAAATTTTTCTTATGTGACACCTCTGGTTGCTGTAAATTTTGAAACCGATCCTGAACTAATTTCTGAGCCTATTTTGGTTTCAACTCCGGTAGGAGAGTCTATCATTGCTAAGCGGATGTATAAAAAATGTCCCATTACTATCTTTCATCGGGTTATGTATGATGATTTGATTGAGCTAGATATGGTTGACTTTGATATCATTCTGGGTATGGATTGGCTTCACTCATGCTATACATCTATTGATTGTCGTGCCCGTGTGGTCAAGTTTTAGTTTCCTGATGAACCTATCCTCAAATGGTTCAGGAGTTCTGTGATTCCTAAGGGTCGTTTCATATCCTATCTCAAAGTTAGGAAGTTGATTTCCAAGGGTTGCATCCACCATTTGGTTTGGGTTAAAGACACTCAGTCAATTAATGTTGTTAATGAGTTTCTTGATATCTTTTCGGAAGATCTCCCTGGAGTACCTCTTGATAGAGAGATAGAGTTTGAGATTGACTTTCTTCCCGATACTCAGCCTATTTCCATTCCTCTGTACCACATGGCTTCCGCAGAACTTAAAGAGTTGAAGGAGCAATTGAAAGATCTTTTAGACAAAAGCTTTATCAGACCTAGTGTGTCCCCATAGGGTGCACCTGTCCTATTTGTGCGTAAGAAAGATGGTTCTTTGTAGATATGTATTGATTACCGCAGCTTAATAGGGTTACTATTAAGAATAAATATCCGCTTCCTCAAATTAATGATTTATTTGATCAATTGCAAGGTGCAAGCTGCTTTTCGAAGATAGACTTCAGATCTGGTTATCACCAACTTAAGGTTAGGGAATGTGATATCCCTAAGATAGCCTTCCAAACCCGTTACGATCATTTTGAATTTTTAGTGATGTCTTTTGAATTAACTAATGCTCCAGCAGCTTTCATGGATCTTATGAACCATGCATTCCGGCTATATCTGGATTTATTTGTAATAGTGTTCCTTGATGATATTCTTAGTTACTCCCAAAATGAGGGTGATTATGCGGATCATCTCCAAATGATGTTGGAAACTCTTCGAACTCATCGTTTGTATGCTAAGTTCAGTAAGTGTGAGTTCTGGCTGAACTTTGTAGCCTTCTTGGGTCATGTTGTTTCTTCCGAAGGTATTAAAGTTGATCCTTAAAAGATAAAGGCTATAAAGAGTTGGCCTAGACCTATTTCTCCTTCTGATATCAAAAGTTTCTTGGGTCTAGCTGGTTATTATCATTGTTTTGTTGAAGGGTTTTCATCTATTACGCCTCCTATGACCCGTTTGGCCCAAAAGAAAGTGAAATTCCTGTGGTCCGAATCTTGCTAGAAGAGTTTTCAGGAGTTGAAGACTCGACTCACTTCAGCCCCTGTGTTAACTTTGCCTGACAGTGTTGATAGTTTTGTGGTGTATTGCGATGCTTCCAGAGTTGGTTTGGGTTGTGTATTGATGCAAAAGGGCAAGGTTATAGCTTATGCTTCCAAGCAGCTAAAACCTCACAAGAAGAATTATCCTACCCATGACCTTGAATTAGCTGTTGTGGTTTTTGCTTTGAAAATTTGGAGACATTATTTGTATGGTGTCCATGTTGACGTCTTCACGGACCATAAGAGCTTCCAGTATATATTCACCCAAAAGGATTTGAATCTTAGACAAAGACGATGGTTAAAACTATTGAAAGATTATGATATGAGTGTGCTATATCATCCGGGCAAGGCCAATGTAGTAGCAGATGCCCTTAGTCAGAAGTTCATGGGTAGTGTAGCACATGTGGAGATTGGTAAGAAGGAGTTGGCCCGTGAGGTACATCGTTTGGCTAGATTGGGGGTTAGGTTGTTTGGTGATGTTGAGGGTAGTATATGAGTGCAAAGAGGTTCCGAATCCTCTTTAGTTTTGGGAGTGAAGGAGAAGCAAGACAGGGATCCTACCTTGGTCAGGTTAAAAAAGTCAGTTAAAGACCAAAAGGCAGAAGTTTTCTCCCAAGGGGGAGATGGTGTTTTGAGACTTCGAGAAAGATTATGTGTTCCTGATGTTGATAACTTAAAGCAAAGGATTATGGTAGAAGCGCATGGTACGCGTTACTCCATCCATCCTGGTGCTACCAAGATGTACCATGATTTGTGGGAAATCTATTGGTGGAACGGTATGAAGAAGAACATAGCAGAATTTGTGGTGAAGTGTTCCACATGTCAACGAGTTAAAATAAAGCATTAAAGGCCCAGTGGCGTGATGCAAGAGTTTAGCATTCCTACTTGAAAGTGGGAAGAAGTGAATATAGACTTCATAGTTGGTTTGCCTCCTTCTCGTCGCCATCATGATTTGATTTGGGTTATCGTAGATCAGCTGTTGAAATCAGCTCATTTTTTGCCTGTGCATTCATCGTATACAGCTGAAGATTATACTAGAATATATATTCGAAAAATTGTCAGACTTCATGGAATCTATTTGGCTATTATTTCTGACAGAGGTACTCAGTTTACCTTTCAGTTTTAGAAATCTTTCCAGAAGTGTCTCGGTACCCAAATTTGTTTAAGTTCTGCTTTTCATCCGTAAATAGATGGTCAGGCCGAGCGGACCATTCGGACTTTAGAAGATATGTTGAGGGCTTGTGTGCTTGATTTTAAAGGTATTTAGGATGAGCACTTAGCATTAATCGAGTTTGCTTACAATAACAGTTTTCATGCTACTATTAGAATGGCCCCGTTTGAAGCTTTGTATGGTAGAAGGTGTAGATCACCAATTGGTTGGTTTGAAGTTGGTGAGGCCGGCTCGACTGGATCGGATGCGGTGTTTGAGGCCATAGAGAAGGTTAAGTTAATTCAGAAAAGGTTGAAAACCGCCCAAAGTCGTCAAAAATCATACGCAGATGTAAGGAGGAAAGACCTTGAATTTGATGTTGGTGATTTAGTGTACTTGAAATTTTCACCCATAAAAGGGGTGAAGAGATTTGGGAAGAAAGGGAAACTAAGTCCCCGTTACATTAGTCCCTATAAGATTGTGGATCGCATTGGGAAGGTAGCGTATAAGGTTGAATTACCCGCGGAGTTATCTAACGTCCATCCAGTTTTCCATGTTTCTATGCTTAAGAAGTCTATTGGTAATTCTGTTGTGATTGATCCTTCCGAAAGCTCGGGTATTCAAGATAGTCTTTCATATGAAGAGATTCTAGTTGAGGTTTTTGACTTTCAAGTTCGTAGGCTAAGAAACAAGGAAGTTCCTTTAGTTAAAGTGCTTTGGCGAAATCAATCCATGAAGAGTGCTACTTGGGAAGCCGAAGCGGATAAGCGCGCCATATATCCCCACCTCTTTCCTACGAATCCTGAGCATGTCAAAGGTATCATTCTCTTTTGATTTAATCCTTATTGCTATGGTTATCTTGGCTTGAGTATTTTCTACGATATCCAAAAAAATCTAGAATGGAGTATATGCTTGGGCAAGATGATTTTTCGCTATATACTCATTTTCATAGTATTCTTGACCTACCTATCAACATTCGAGGACGAATGTTTCCAAGGGGGAGATGATGTGATGCCCCGGAAAAATTTTTCGTTAAGATCTCGGACAAAAATGTGTTGAATTCTGTTCTTTATCATGATCAATAATTTTTCTGTGTGGAATTTTTGGATATGCAACCCTTCATCGCGTAGAGCATCGAATAATCTTTCCAACGATACATGGATCATCCAAAACGGACACTCGAGCAATGAGTTATGATCATTTCGATCTAACCGTGAATAGTGGTGAACAGTAAATGTGCAGGAAAAAAATACTAAGGCCATGCGAATTTTAAGGTCAACTTCAAACGATCATAACTCCTTGTACATAATGATCTGGGTGAGGTACTATATACCAACAGAAAGCTCTGAAAGTCCTCTTTCCAATGAAATTAGTTTCATCCAATTTGGCCATCGGAGCAAAAAGTTATGGTCGATCTACTTCAACCTATCAAAACGGTCCACCAAAGGACAGGTTTGACATTATTTGATTTTTTAAAGGTATTTTGGTCATTCCCACTCCAATCCATCGGGTAAACCATGAATTTAAGTCCATTAAGAGCATTCAATAGCTCATTTTCCTCCAAAATTTCCAAAGGCTCAAACCCCAACCCTACTCCAAATTTCATCCTTCTATGTCTCTTGATTGAACCGTAGAAATTTCAAATTGATTTAGGATTCGAGTTGATCATGTTAAGGGCTTCGAGAAGCACCCTTTATTTTTGTGAATAAAGTTCTGGAGTCGGAAGTTCATATTCATATTCCATTTTTAGGTATGTGGGGCTTTGAACAAGATTATCCTTTCGATCTTGTACCCAGTATTTTTGTTGAATTACATTGACATGAGATTTTACATGTTTTACCATGAATTGAAAATATGGTTTTATATCTTATGTTATTGTCCATGAGCTATGGGATTATGTCATCCGATATGTGTATGATGTTGAGATGGAATTATGTCCAAAAAGTATTTGATTATGAGAGTATGATGATTTAATTTGTTAAGCCTTGATTTATACTATCATTCCACTATTTCCTTATTATAAATTTATAATTGATATTGGAAATTCTATATCCCTACTATGGGTTGATGTCTCAAGTACCTTTAAATGAGAGTTGGATGGCAAATTGAGAAATATTGATATTGAAGTTGCAATGAGTCTGGGTATTTTTTGAATGATTTTAATGAGTTAAATTGTTGAAAATATTATGTATTGAGTCTTCATATCCTTGTCCAAATGTCGAGTCGATTATGGTTCAACGCATTGATACCTTGTTGATGTTGAGGAAGATTAAAATGTTTTGAGCTAAAATGTGTTGAGTTAGGAATCCACAAATTGATATGATTTGATAAATGAGAATGAGATTTGATTTGGTCTTTATGATAGACCCTTGTGATGTTGTGGTGGATTACCTAACGTGTTCTGAGCTTGTCGGGGAGTAGTACTTAGCACCGAGAGGGAAATTTGATATTTTCCCAAACCTATGTGCCACCGTAAGGTTGTTTGATGATGATATTATTGGCTAGAGAGACCGATTGTGATTATTGCAGTTTTAAGGTCGTACTCCCTGGCAAAGAGTATGACGCTCCCGCCAATGGGGGTTTCAAACGTTGGTATTCCACATAGCTCACGTGGGGTTGTCGGTTATAGGAAACTCCCCTGTCCATAAGAGTCATGTTTATTAAAATACCGAGTCACTCCGAGTTTTGATGTGGTAAGTCAAGTTGCCTATGATGATCTATAATGATTTATGAGGTTTTTCTCTTACATTTCCTATCTTAGATGTTATGAGTTGCATGATTCAATGTCACTCAAGCCAGGTGTGTCATTATGGTCCGTATGTACATTTTTACAAAAATTATGATAATATTTATATTTTGCATGCGCCTTCACATACTCAGTATGTATCTTGTGCTGACCGACATATTTCTCTATGGGCTACATTCTTACAATGATGTAGGTTCAGGTACTCAGCCACAGCCACAACAGTGATATCCGAGTGCCGCATCTACGTTCCCTCAGTGGTGAGTCCTCATGGTTCGAGGACCCAGTTGTTAGTTTTAGTGTTGTTGTTTTGTGATCCCTTTGGTTTGTTGAGTCAGTTGGGGGTTTGTCCCAATGGCTCGTTGATTTTGCTGTTTAGAGGCTATGTCAGACTAGTGTATTATTGGTTTGGTTTGTGTATAGATATTCCATATATGTACAGTCTAATGATATTCTGTATCATGTGCGATGTGATATGATATGTACTTATATATATATCCTTAATGTAGCGTGTATGTTGTTGTGTTGGAACCCAAGGGTAGTGTTTTGGCTTAAAGGGTTAGCTTGAGGCTACGTGTAGCCTTGGGCACCGTGTGGCATCTCGAGATGATATTTCGGGGCGTTACAACCACCATGCAGATTCCAAATTGTCCAACTCCAGTGGCTTGGCGCGATAGTGGCGCGTCGCTCCAAGGATGAATATCAGAAATTTTCCAGTTTTTGTGATATTAAATCCCAAGGGCCGTTTGGTCTTTTTCCATGACTTCAATTCCGTCCAATCACGGGATTTAATCCTAAGAGTGCATTATTTACTCACTTTTGCATTAGTGTTTCAAATTAAAATCAAATCTACTCAAGAACAAGAACCCTAGCTCTCAAATTCAAGGGTCAAATCACAAGAACTCTCCATCAATCCTTCCAAATTCATTAACTCAGGTATGCATAGTGTTCATTCATGTTTTCCTTTCATCCATGAATCCTAAGAATCAAGTTTTAAATCATGTATTATGAATATTATGTTGTGAGTTGATTATATTTATATGATTGTTGTTGTATGGTTCCCAAGTTGGAATCTCAATGTGTTTTTATGGAATTACATTAGTAAATGAGTTTAAGTCCATGTATTGAGTGGTTTATGAGGTGTTAATTAATGGTTATACCTATGCCCTAAGTGGTGCATGTAAGGTGTTTGATAAAATACCTAAAAGACTAGAAATCATGTAATATAGTTCAATTGTAACTTAAGTGATGGATTCATGTTTTACCCTTTTGTTCAAATTACTCTCATGCTATTGATGTGCAATATAGATGTTTGTTGAAATGCTCATGATGCTAGAATATGGAATTATGACATTGATTAGATGCATTCCTTCCATGTACAAGATTATGATAACCATGTACTTCACGGAATCCCCAACTTATTGTATTATGAATTGTTGATATTGGTCATGTGTTCAAGAAGTGTCAAGTCTTGTCAGTTTTATGCTATCGAGTTGTGGGGGTACTTGTACCCAATAATTTAGCTGTGTGCCTAGAGCTAGTGTCAGTTTTTATGATACTCTCAGTCAAGCCATGATCAGTAGAATTCAGTCAGTCATATGCCTCAGGAAAACTCAGTAACATTCTGTCAGTTAACAGAATTTAGTAGTATTCTGTTGGTCAACAGAAATCCATTGAACTCAGTTCAATGTAGTTAATCAGTAAAATCAGTAACAGATCAGTCCAGCCTAGTATGAACTAGGAAATTAGTTCTGTGTCTATTCAATCGGGAGTAGGATTCAGCACCGACTGAACGCAAGGATGAGGACACACACTGTCAGCCAGTAAAGGGTGTGATCCTTAGTAGTAATCCCTACTTTCCAGAACTACATAGCCAACGTAGGTTGAGATGTACCCCTACGAGACTAGAGACTATACATCTCATTTGAGTTTTCCTTATAGGAGTGGTTGACGGAAGAGCTCCCTGTCTGAGAGGGTTTACTCACAGCTTGTCTTTACCCGTGGCAGGGTACTGACACCCTTCCAGCTGGGGTTACATATTGGACCCCATCAGTTCAGATTTGGGGCATTTTGGTTAGATGATTACCTCTTACAATTTCAGTTACAGAATCAGGACTGTCAGATACAGTCACTCAGTTTCAATAATAAAACCCATATAGTTCTTCAGATATCAAGACTATCAGATACAGTCACTCAATATAGTACGGAACTCAGCTAGTTCCATTAAATTTCAGGACTGTCAGACACAGTCATCCAATTAATAGTATATTAATTATACAAAATTCATGTTACCAATATTCAGATTTTAGGACTGTCAGATACAGTCAATCAGACCAGTTCTTCATAATCAGAACTGTCAGAAATAGTCATTCCTTTATAAGAAATACGACATTAGTTCCTCAGCACTCAATAGACTTTGTCATTCAGTATCCCAGTATTAGTACTCAGATATCAAAAAATCCACGTTATCAGAATTCATGAGTTAGTATTATCACAATCTCAGTCACAGTCACGTATTCATGCATGTATTCTCACATTCATGTTATTCAGTCAGTTAGTATTGTTCATGCATATAAATCATTGTATTCAGCCACCTCACTTGCATACCAATACATTCAACGTACTAACGCATTTGTGCTATGGTGTTTTATACCATACATTTAGAAGCTCTTAAGCATCCTTAGTAGATCAGACGCTCAGCATCCAGACTAGCAGTGAGTCCTCATCATTCGAGGATAGCATGATTATTTTATTACTTTATTATTTCAGTAGTAAAGAGTTAGTTGGGGACATGTCTCATCAACTCCACAGATTTCAGACAGTTTAGAGGCTTTCAAACTACAGCATATTTCAGACAGTTTATTTCAGTTTTAGGTATTGTTACACCCCTTACAGACATTATTTTATATTCAGTATTAGTTTAGTTTTGAACCTTATGGTCTTACAGCTTATATTCCATATATTTACAGTGTATTATTCAGTGCTCAATTACATATATCAGTCATGGGTTAGCTTGTGGTCCTTTGGGGTCATGAGCACCATGTAGCATTTTGGGTACTAGATTCAGGGCATTATATGGCTACCTGTAGTCAATATTAGTAGAGGCTTCACAGACAGTCAGTATAATTGATGTATTTAATTTTAGTTCTGGTTTTGGTTTTATATAACCAGCGTTGTAATCGTTTTATACAGTTTGTATTAAACCTACTTAGTAAAGACATCTCTTTCGCTTATTTCTTTCAGATTAATGTATCCTATTTAGTTGCTCATGAGTTATGCCAGTATAAGGATTAGCTTGGGATCACTTGTGGTCCTAAGAACCGTGTGACGTCCAGAGGATAATCTCAAGTCGTTACATTAGCCCACTGCTTCAGTACTCAAAATGAAGGTTAATTTAACTGGTATTATCAGAATCAAAAATAAGCATGAGGAAAGATTAGGTCAACTAAACACATTAAGAGAAGAAGTGCAACTAAATACAAGCCGTTGTCAATAATCAAAAACATTTGATAAAGTAAATTTGCATAAGACGTGAGTTCACCTCAATTTGTTTAAGTTTTGCCTCAAAAAGTTTTTGTCTATCTTTTTCCTGATGAAGACAAAAATGCAAACATAAACTAATTTTCTGCACTACTTAATATTTTATGCTTTCTGAACATCAAAGATTTATATAGAGATTGCAATACATCATTGCAATCAACAAACAAATGTGGTGTTCTCCCTACCTTAAGAGACCTTCCTTAAACAATAGAATGAGCTAAAATAAAGACTATCAATAAGAACAATGATAGGCTCCTTGCCAATACTTCTCCAAGGAATCTGTATTCAGACAGAGAATATGATATTAAAAAGCAATACATATGACATACAACTGTTGAGGAAAAGAGTGAGTTAAAAAGCAAACCATGAACCTAATTCCTGAATGGTTGGAGTACCAATTTGGTGTACGTATATGGTATACCATTTACTTATCAAAAAGTTTGGAGAGGTGCAATAAGAAGCTAGCTAGGTGGAAGAGCCAGTACTTGTCTTTGGAGGGCAGGTTGACACTCATTTAGCCAGTAATGGATGCCCTTCCAACTTATATAATGAGCTTATTCCCAACCCCGAAGAGCATTGAGAAGAAGATCAACAAGCTAAGAAGAGTTTTTTTATGGCAAGGCAATAAGGAGGAAAAAGGTTACAACCTAGTCAAATGGGATATCTTGACCCTTAACAGAAGTCAAGGGGGCCTGAGGATAAAAAATTTCACTATCGAGAATGAGTGCTCTCTTCAAAAATAGTTGTGGAGGTTCTGTGCTGAAGATATAGCTCTATGGAGAAGATTCATAGATGATAAATACGGAATGATTAATCGGTGGTCAACGGAAGAGGTATTAGGTACTTTTGGTTGCAGCGTATGGAAATCAATCAGGAAGCTATAGGATCAATTCTATGCAAATATCACTTTCAAAGTGGGTGATGGATCCAAAATTGATTTCTGGAATGAACTTTGGATAGGGGAAGACAACTTGAGAAACATAGTTCTCCAGCTCTATATCTTAAGTTCACAAAGAAATGATACAGTTGCTTAAGTATGGAGTCTACATGGGTGGAACCTAATCTTTAGGATGGATTTTAACCACTCGGAAGTGTCAGATATTGCTAGACTCCTTCAAATACTGAGTGTGTTTTCTGGAATTTCTAATGTTGCTGATAAACCAATCTGGCAGACTCAACATAAGGGGGTGTTTACAGTGAAATCATCCTATTGGAATAGAAACAACCAAAACTAGATAATCAATTGGCCTTAGAAGCAAATATGGAAAGTAAAAAGTCCACTAAAAGTGGCTTGTTTTGTTTGGTTAGTTATCAGAAAAGCTTTCCTAACTTATAAAGCTCTACAAGAAAGAGGAATGCAGATTTGCTCTAGATGTTTTTGTGTAATCGAGATGCAGAAGTGATTAGACACTTATTTCTGCATTGTGACATAGCTGTTTTTAGTGTGGTAAATTTAACCTCTTCTTATTTATTAACTATTTTTTTTGTAAAACAGGCGAAGCAAGACAGGTCCAGGGAGAGAGCAACTGTTGAATCCAGCTGCTGCAGCAGTTGGTGTCTAACTCTTTAACAAGTTCCATCGGCTTGACCTTAAGACAAAGTATGAATGTTTCTAATAATTGCAAAACAGAGATGTTGCCCAAACTGCTTGACCCCTCCATCTGATAGGGTTGACCTTATTGACTATCTATCTTTGCATGTAATGTGAAGACTAATGAACACATTAAGTGATGAATTCCATTGACTATAAACTGAAAAACACTAAGGGCCAAATCAGTAGTGAGTTCATTAGCGAGCTCATTGAATAGATTATATATTTGATGTTTGAATATAATTTTTTTTTATAGGTTCAGATCAGTTAGTAGATCATACATTGAATGTTTGAATACATTTATTAGATTAAATCGTGAATGTGTTTAGATCTGAATGATACCAAAGTGTGGGTTCAAGAGCAACAAAATATGGTCATTTCTCTGAGCATATAACGTATATGATTGCTTTTTTTGGGATTAATTGTATTCATTTTGGAACTATGTATTAATTGTGTTCATTTTTCAAATTTAGGTATGAATTAACTGTGTTTGTTTTGTAACCATGTATTAAGTGTAGCATAACAAGTAATTAATTTATAGCAATTATAAAGTTTGATCCAATACATTACCTTAGATGTTATCACAAAAATATTATTTATTACTATGAAAATTAAGTAATTTATTTCAAAGTTTTAAAATTTTTACTAAAAAGTGATGGTATTTTTTAATATTTAGATTTTCTTTTTAACAAAAAAGAAACATTTTTTTGTTTTAACATTTGGATGAAGAAAACTCTAAAAATGAAAAAATATTTGAGTTTACAATGATCATCCTAAATATAACGTAGCTTCACGCGCACCTCGACTAAATTCACGGAATACTTGTTACCTCCCACCAACAACAGGTGCCAAGTAACTATGTTCATCAAGACTAGAACAAATAGGAAGAAATGACCTAGTATTTGTCTTTGCATGAATTCAACCTGAAATCTCATGATAGTCAACTCACTTCATAGAACCACTAGAATACACCCTTTGGTGCTACTTTACACGAAATTTAAGATTTTTTTTTAAAAAAAATATATGATCTAAAGTCTAAATCATGTCATAAACATTAGGTAAATCGATAACGACTGGAGTCTAGCCATCCTAACACAAGCATAGAATAGTGAACCAAGAATTTGAGCTCTATTAGGACCATGGAGTTGAGCAAAATCTATGATGGACACAAACAATTGTGTCTTTCCAATTTAATCTGTTTAATAAATATTGTCACTTTCTATATTTAATACCTTCTTTGATATGATTTGACCCCTGCAATATGTTACATAAACAAAACAAGACAAGTAATTTTTAAGAGCTACATGCTCTTCTTATTTTAATTTATATAACTCTCTTTTCTTTTTAATCAATTCAAACAATAATAATATATTTGCATTTGACAAACATCTAATGTGATGCTATTTTATCCTTATTGGATCTTATTTTTAGGTGTACACAAGGTAAATTTTGTTTTAGTATATGTAATGACCCATAAGTCACAGTAAAAAGGTAAATTGTAGTAAACAATCTCAGTACAACAAGCTCAATCAAGAAATCATACGGGGGAGGGGGATATTCAAATTTGGGACATCTCATTTGAAAGAACACATGGTCAACTAACTCGATCATCCTTGTAGCAGTATTGTTGTTACATTAATTGAGATTCAACATCTTAATTAAATGATAGTAGTAATCTCTTCAAATAATAAAGGATATTATATATTTACTTTTTTTAGCCAAATCTTTTCTTTTTCGTATAGTTCTAAACCTAGTAGAGGTCCGAATGGATTAGACTATAAGGATCAGCATCAAAGGACCTAGCAAATTGCTGATCTTACTTAAGCACTCGACGTCATTATCAATTCAAGTAACTTTTGATCGGATCGTTTGTTATCTTAAACCATTTTAATCAACTTAAGCCCAACTTAATTCGTTCATTTGACACCCCAAAGGTGAATGTCAAGTATCTTACAGGATCGTTTGTTAGAGTGTATTAGCAAAAATATTACATGTATTCATCTTGTGTACTACTAGTATCTTATTTGGTACATTTTTTATCCATTGTATAACTAATACTTGCAGTAATTATACACTCTGATGTGTATGAGATGTGTATTACCAATACCTCAAATCAATGGTATTAGTAATGCAATGGTTTCTAATGCATGCATTAGGATGATTAAAGACACAATTACCCCTTAAAACCTTTTCCACGTCCCTTTCACTATATTTTTGGAGCATATTTTTGTATATAGATATTTTTTTAAGAAAAGTATGCAATGCATGTTATTTTAATACACCAAATCAAACACTGCATGAAAAAAATCTCAACATAACTAATGCAAGTATAACTGATACTAACATTACTAATGCACTGCATTTTATACTATTTTTATACATCCTACCAAATGACCCCTATCAGTATTACTTTAAATTTTGTATATTTTTTAGAGGAGGTACCAAAAAAATATATTATGATTATGAGA
This sequence comes from Capsicum annuum, assembly GCF_002878395.1. Lineage (NCBI taxonomy): Eukaryota > Viridiplantae > Streptophyta > Magnoliopsida > Solanales > Solanaceae > Capsicum > Capsicum annuum. Next base: position 194,565,599 of record NC_061120.1, read on the forward strand.
TGATAATTAGATATTTTGTTCAAAAGTCAAAATATATAGTGTACAAAATATTCTGTTAATACGGGGTCTGAAAAAGGCACACTTTAAAGAATGTGATATACACGGTCTACTCTAATATAAGCATTAGTAGTTGCTTTTCATTTCTTAAACTCGTGCTCTATAAGTCGCACGAAGACAACAAAGCATCCTTGTAACTATTAATTTGTGCTTGAAACTTATATTTGAATTTTCATGTGGAAAAACATAATATTAAATTGAAAGTTACATTCCTCTAATGTTTTGAAGAAATAAGGTATCCTATTCAATTTTATTTTTTTTGAGTTCGACTAATTTAAATTCTCAACAAAATAACTTTACTTTGAGATATAATATCTTGAGTAAATGTTTTATTTCCATCCTGAACTATAAACGAAATTGTTGAGAGACACTCAAACTTAAAAGGGGTCCTATTACCCCCGCTCCCTTGGACTAATTAAAACCGTATTTTGGCAATCTTAGTGCCCACTTGGCACAACAATGCTAAGATATTAGGACAATACAACTATTAGGTCAAATATCACTTTACCTAGCCTTTACATAAAGATTTCTTAAAGTCCAACTGAACATATAAAACAATATGATATCCGAGAAACCAAAACAATACCATTAAACATAACCTTTATACAAAAAATTTCTCAAAGCTAACCGATATTCACTACCACTTGTAAACTACAATAAAACAATACAATAATTGAGATATCAAAACGATACAATTAAACCTAAAATTTACACTAGAGATAAGTCAAAGTCAATCAATTTTCATCTACCACCTGTAAACAATAGTAAAATAATATGATAATAGAGATATCAATACAATATAAAGTCTTAATATCTTATGAAAGACATTTACCATCTAAAGAACATAAAGAGTAAGTCAATATTATAGGAATATTTTTTATCCACATAACAAATATTATCATAAAATAAAATCAACGCATTAAAGAGTGATCTTAAAACAAAACAAACTTTATGATGTACCGATAAAACATGAAAAAGGCAACACTAAAAAAAATACAAATTTTATAAAAAAAAAAAAAAAAAAAAAAAAAATTTCTAATCTAAAAAGAGAAAAGGAAAAACCTGACCAACCTCTAATTCTTAGAATAACACCGGCAATTGCGAAATGAATTCGCCATCTAAAAATTGTGAATATGTATAAGAGTCTAAATATTTATAGGATTTTCTTTTAATTGAGTTTTATTCTTTTCCTATCTTAGAAGTCCTTTTTAGCTGAGAGAGAATATTAATTAATTCTTCTTCCCATATATTTTACGAGTCTAGTTAATATAATAAAAATATTTAAATAATAAATTAAGGAAAAAGGGTTAAAAGACGATTTTATCTAAATAAGAGTTTTTTAATGAAGGACAAAAAGTGCAAATCATTTTTTCAAGGGTCTTTACACTTTTTGTATACTATAGATATAGATTATAGATATAGATATAGATTATAGATAGATAATACTTATACACATTGAGAATTAATTATAAATGTGAGCTTAAATCAAGAGATTATAACTTTGAATTTAATTCAAAGCTAAAAAAAAAAAAAAGGTTAACATTATATCCTCAATAAAATGTACCTTTAATTAAAATTGACCGAATATATCTAGACAATAAAGGTCAAGGTAACAAGATGAGCATTACTCTTATATATATTATTACTTTCTCTTATTATATAAGAGAGAGTTCAGGCTCTAAGCAGCCTCCTCCCCGTCAACATGCCTGCTTCAGCAGGCAGGGGCATTTTGGTTATTTCTTGAGGGCTAAGTTGTGTCAATTTTTGCGTAGGACACAACTAAGGGTGGCAAACGGGCGAATTGAATTGGATTTGGACGAGTTAAATATGGATCGAGCAAAAATGGTTTGGATTGCAATCCGCCCATATAAATATGGGTAACTATGAAGTTGGTCAAATATGGATTGGATAAAAATGGTTCAACCCACTTTTAACTCCTAAAGTCAAAAACATAAAATTTCTATATCATATCTACTTGACTTTTTTTCCGTTTGTTTTTTTTTAATTTTTTCTTTTTAGTTTTTTTTTCTCTCTTCTATATGTAGCCTCTAGTTTTATTTTTTTATTTTATTTTTATTTTTTTTTCTCTCTCTTCTATCTCTACTCATTGCTACTCTTTTTTTTTTTCTTTTTAGTCTCATTTTTTCTATTTTTTATTTTGTTTTGTTTTTACTTCTTTCTCATTTTTTTCTTTTTTCATTGTATTTTATGTTTTATATTTTTTTTATTTTTGAAGAACATGGTTAAGTCGAGTATAAATTATGGATGATGACTGAAATATCATAATCACTCAGTATATTTGTATTACCATCATTTTTTACTTTTTCCTTTTCTCCTTTTTCATTATTTTTTTCTTTTTGATTTTCTTTGTAATGTTCTTCAATTCTTTCTTTATGCTTTTTTTCTCTCTTCTATCTCTAACTTTTACCTCACGTTTTTTTCTTTTCTGATTTTTTTTTTCTATTTTTGATTTTCTTTTTTTTTTTATGCTAACGAAAATACCCTAAGCGCATATTGATTTATATTCGCCCAACATTTATAATTTGTGTAAGTACACTCAAGTGGACTCCACCTAATGGACAAATACAAAGATAGTATTCTGAAAGATCTTGCGATTACATTCATCAAATCAAATATCTTTAGCCCTCGCAAATTGATATACAAATACTAATGACACATTTGCATTGAATGATACATTGTATTTTTATATATTTTAGTCTCAGAAAAATATAATTAATTCATAGACTTATTTGTATATAAATACAAATGATAAATTATACATATTGATAACTAAGCTATTCAAATACAAATAATAAAATTATTTAAAATATATAGTACGATACAAATAAATTTAAATTAAAAAAAATATAAAATATAAAATGCAATGAAAAAAATGATAAGAAAAAAATAGAAAAAAAAAGATGAAAAATGACAAAAATGGTGAACCAAGAATGAAAAGGGGGAAAATGGAAATACAAAAAAAAAAAAAAAGAATGTGAAGAAAAAAGAAATAAAATTGAAAAAGAAAAAAATGATGAAATAGAAGAAAGAAAAAAGTGTAAGAAACGTGGGAAAAAAATGAAAAAAAAAAGTAAATTAAAGAAAAAAGGAAAGAAAAAATAGTAAATTAAAGGAAAAAGAAAGAAAAAAAATTTAAGAAAAAAAATTGGAAAAAAAAAGAGAAATAAAAGATAGAAAATAATAATAATAAAGGAGTGAAACTATGAATTATATTTAATTGATAAGAAATGCTATAAATTGTATAGGTTAAATGGAATAATTAGAAGATTAAATTAATTAACCCATGTAGGTTTCAAGCGAATATGTATGATGAAATAAGAATGAGAAAGGAAAAAAGAAAGAAAAAAAACTAGAAAAGAAAAAAAAATTAAAATTTTAAGTATAGATAAGTGATCTTTGTATTTAAATAAATACCCATATTTTATCCATTTTATTCATATTTATATGTTTAAATGAATACTCATATTTTATCTATATTTGTAGAGCTTTTAAAATGAATACATATTTATGAGTGATCTAATTGGACTAAATGTATTCTTTTCATAAATATGGCTGAAATTGCGGCTATACACAACATTGCACGTGTATATCTAGAGATTCCATCGTCTCTCTCTTGCTTGTGCCAATTTCATCCATTCCCATAGATATGTTGTTTACTATGTAATTGCAAAATTGGTGATTAAGCTGTCCAGCTTCTGCTCTTGAGAGTTGGGTACGTCATTGTTGTCACAATCTTTGCATTTCACCTTGGTTAGTTTCCAATTTTTACTTCACTATTTTGATTTGTTCGATGGATTTTGCGTTAACTTTGCGTCTTCACCTGTGTTTTGCTGACTGCGCTTAGGTATAGGTTTGGTTGATTTATTTTACATAGTTACAATTATTTGGGGCTTGAAAGGTGAATGGTAGGAATGAGTTAAGATTGCAGGTGAAGTGTTTGATAGAATTACTTCCTCTTACAATCCGACCATTAACATGAGAACAACAGAGGACATAAAGAACTTAACTTATAAAAGAATAATGAATCAAAGTTTCAGTGATTAATCGCTGGAAAATTGTATAGTATAAATGTATTATTTGTCCTAGGATTTCTTTGGATTGGATTAAAACCACATGTTGCATTTAGTTGCAAGTATTTTAGCTCTCTGAAGAGTTTTTACGTTGCTCGAATTTGTCCCTCATCTGTAGAACGTATTGTTTCAGATTAAGTAGTAGTAGTTGTTGAATGCTGTTGGCACCATGAAAATTTAGTTGCGATGGAACAAAGGAAGAGTAGTGGGATTGGAGTCCAAGAGGAGTACCTGACGTTTGGACAAGACAGTAGATGGCAGTGGTTGGTTGTCTGTGCTGTCGAACCATTCAGGTTCACTATTGCCTTGCCGTCTAAGCCAATTTCGGAATGCCAAGACCAAATGATCAGCTTGCTTTGGAGTTTATTCTATCAGTTTTTCTGCAATGGCGAATTCGTCGCAATTACACAAAATTATACACATAAAAGTGTTGCCTGTCTTTACTTTGAAACTTCTGAAGTTTTTAACTTTTTCTTACTTCCTACATGAGAGTTGAAAGCACTTCGACCATGCATCATCACCAGACACCACATAGTCCGATTCCTGGCAAGGCAATATTCTATAATTTACTGTCAAAATTATGAATATAAAAAGCCGTATGAAAGACAAATCCCATTATTATTCTTCTTATGATCAGCTTTCCATTTGCTCTCTAATTGAAATAGAAAGATAAACATTAGAATTTCAACTTAATAAATTGGCCATATTCATGTTAAATTTTGGAATAAAGTTGTAGAAATGAATTATCGTTCTAATGAAGCTACCTCACCTGTTGCTTTGTGATCTTGTTGCTGAATGTGTAATCGTTGTTTTGTCAAACCCATGTTTCATTACAACCTTGTTTATTATTCTTTGTCTTGAGCCGAGGGTATATCGGAAACAGCCTCTCTACTTCTTCTAACGTAGCGATATGGACTATGTATTCTGCTCTATTCTGGGATGTTGTGTAGTGCATTCCATATTCATGCTTGATTTTATACAGTTTCCTACGTACTTTGGCTGCAGATGTCTGGAGATAATAAAAGGGCCCCTGCAACACATACAATACAAAATAGCAAACGTCCATGTCTGTCTGCTACAAATGCTGAAATAAAATTCAGGCGGCGTAAAAGATATAACGAAATTTCTCCAACTAAAAAGGAGGAATTATTATTGCAAAGGCGCACCAGAGAACTCGATTCAAGGAGGCGTCTTGCACAAATTTGTGCACCAAATTATTCTACGACATCAACATCTTCTGCATCTAATTCAACATTTCAGCAAAACAGACTTCTTATAATAAGAGATGTCTGCGTTACGGCAACACAAGGTTAGTAAATTAAACTTCCGCTGGTTACACATCAAAATGTATGGAAATACACACCTATTTGAATATATGTACCTTTTTTTAACTCTTTTTGAAGATGATGACTTTAACACATTCTCCATTTATTTATTAGCTACTACATCTGAAGTTAATATATCACCTGACACTTCTGCTAAAGGGAAAAGTTTACTTCAGCCATTCTGCATCTTCGAGACAGGCAAGTGTTACAATCATATTTTCCCACTGACAACTAACATTTAACTGACATCACATATTTGCTCATATCATTCATAATTGGTCTTATATTAGACTCTACATCACATACACCTAATGGTCAATGTGATCTTGGTTCAGAAAATCTAATAGACAGAGGTTTGTATCTACGTTGATATACAACAGTATTTAGTACTCTCACTTCAACTTTAAATTTATTTCTAATTTTTCCTGCACTATCCAGGACATAAGATAAATAGAGGTCGTCACATTAACATCAGTCGATTACAAACCGAATATGTAGTTCTGAAAGTTGTGCCAAATTATAAATTCTGTGGTGCCAAAAGATTTCAATACGAACCACCTGGATTTTGCTGTGATAATGGTTCAATTAAGCTTACAACACATAAAATTCCTACTGAACTACAAAATTTATTCATACATACTTCTGAAGAATCAGAATATTTTCGAACATACATTAGGAAATACAATAATATGTTTGCATTCACTTCACATGGAGTAACATATGACAAAGTCTTGGCTCAAAGATATCATGGTATTTATACCTTCAGAGTTCAAGGAAAAATGTACCACTTCATTGACAATTTATACCCCGCAACTGGAAAAGGAAAAAATCTACAACTATACTTTTATGACAGTGAAAATGAAATAGCAAATAGAATTGGTTGTTCGACTGAAATTTCAGAAATAATAGTAAGAAAATTGATGAGTATCTTACAAGTTAATCCATACTCTTTTTTCCTTAAATCTCTATCCGATATTTCAGAATTATCACGCTTTTACATTGCACTGAAATGTGACTTTGATTTAGATCAACGTGTATATAACCTTCCTACTATATCTGAGATTTCAGCAATATGGGTTGATGGAGATACGAATTCTATGTCCACACCTCATATTCGAATTTATACTCACAATAATCAAAGCCAGTTAGTTAACTATTACTACGGATGTTATGGTCCCTTGCAATACCCATAATTATTTTCATATGGTCAAGATGGTTGGCATTGTGGCATAAAAAAAATACTACTGCCAAATAATATTACCAAACATAGTGCCATTTGTGAACAGGAACATTTACCAAGTGTTAAAAATATGTGCTCAATAGATAACTTTCTTGATATGGAAGCTCAAATGCTCGAACAACAAAAGAAGAAAAGGAATATTGTCTCTTGTCGTGAATATTATTGCTACAAAATTCAAATGAGAAATGATGAAAATGATGAACTCTTACATACTAGAAGAGCATTCCAACAATATATTGTTGATATGTTCATAAAACTTGAAACACAAAGATTGGATTTCTTTTTCTTCAATCCAGAATTATTTCGAATGAAAGTTTTACAAGGTCTTCTTGATGTCTTAGGACATGGTGAAAGAGATGCTGCAAAAATTGGAAAACAAACATTCCTTCCAGTTACGTTTACAGGAGGGCCAAGAGACATGCGCCAACGATATCTTGATGCTATTACTTTAGTCCAACGTTTTGGGAAACCTGATTTATTTTTAACAATGACATGTAACCCAACATGGTCAAAGATAAAAGAACATTTGTTACCTACTGACGAAACACAAAACAGGCCAGATTTAATTAGCAGAGTATTTAGAGCAAAAGTTGAAGAACTAAAAACTGATATACTAAAGAGAAATGTATTCGGAAAGGTTGTTGCTTTCATTTACAGTATAGAATTTAAAAAACGTGGTCTCCCACATGCACATTTACTTATAATTCTTGCTAATCAATACAAATTGTTGACACCCGAGTCCTATGATAAATTTATTTGTGCTGAACTACCTGATTCTAACAAAGATGCTTACTTATATTCAGTTGTTGTACATTATATGATACACGGTCCTTGTGGCCACTTAAATCCTACAAATCCATGCATGAAAAATGGATACTGTGAATTTCACTACCCTAGAAATTTTACTGAGCGAACATCAAAAGGAAAAAACTCATATCCAACTTATAAAAGATGACATACGGGACATACTATAAAAGTTAGACAGTAATTTCTCGATAATTCATGGGTGGTACCATACAATCCTTTTTTACTTGATAAATTTAACTGTCATATGAATGTTGAAATATGCTCTGACATCAAAGTTGTGAAGTATCTTTACAAATATATTTGCTAATGACATAATAAAATTGCTTTCTATATGCATGAACATGACAAACAAATAGAAATAGATGAAAGAAAAGAGTATCAATCTCCTCGGTGGGCATCTCTTCCTGAAGCTACATGGCATTTATTTGGTTTTCCTATAAGGGAAATGACACCAAGTGTTTATCATCTTCAATTACATCTTGAGGACCAACAATATGTTTCTTTTAAAAGTTCTCAAAGTATAAATTCAATTATAAGAAATCCAATGATTAAAAAAACAATGCTAACCGAATTCTTTATAATAATGAACCAAACAAATAAAGAAGCTAAAGAACTTAAACTATTATACAAAGAATTTCATGAATATTTTGTATGGTCAAACACATATGAAATGTGGACACATCGAAAACAACGTTCAGTTATCGGACGCATTGTGACATGTCATTCAACAGAAGGAAAAAGATATTATCTAAGATTATTATTAATGAATGTGCGAGCGCTAAAGTCATATAAAGATCTTCGTAAAGTCGACGAAAGATATTGTTCTACTTTTAGAGAAGCAGTAGAAACAAGAGGATTACTACACTCTGATAACAATTTGATTGATTGTATGACTGAAGCTGGGGATTACCAATTACCATAGTTTGAGAAGATTATTCGCTACGTTATTAGTCTATTGTAATCCTGCCAATCCTAAAGAATTATAAGAATAATTTGAAGAGTCTATGTCTGAAGATTTTAAAAACTTGAGAAACATTGAACTTAAAGATATTTGCCATCAAGTTTTGGACCATATTAATGATGAATTACACTCAATGGGACATGATATTAAAGAGTACAAACTTATTTCAGAAAATATTAAAGCTTCTGCAATATCCAAAGAAGTTCAGTTTGAGAGAAATATAAAAGTTTGCGAAGAGGATTTATTATTAGAAAAAAAAACTTAATATTAAACAAAGAAGAGCTTATACCATAATAATTAATAGAGTTTTTTCAAATAAATCAGGAGCTTTTTTTATTGATGGACCTGGAGAAACTGGTAAGAGTTTCTTATATCGAAGTCTGTTAGCAACGATAAGATCAAAAGGATTTGTTGCATTAGCAACTGCTAGTTCTGGTGTCACAGCCTCTATTCTTCCTGGAAGACGAACTGCTCATTCACGCTTTAAAATACCTATTGATGTTGATGAAAATTTTAATTGTAGTGTCAGCAAACAAAGTTCACTTGCTTCTTTAATTCGAGATGCAAATTAATTGTATGGGATGAAGCATCAATGGCTAAAGAAAAAACCATTGAAGCTTTTGATTTACTCTTAAAAGATCTCATGGATACAAGGGTACTCTTTGGCAGAAAAGTTATTGTTTTTGGCGGTGATTTTAGACAAACTCTCCCTATTGTGCAAAATGGAAAAAAGAAAGACTTCATTTCACAAACTTTACTATACTCACAAATTTGGAACCAACTAAAAAAATTGCACCTATCCGAGAATATACGTTCAAGAACAGATCCAGCTTTTTCCGAGTATCTAATGAGGATTGGCAATGGAAAAGAAAAACTTAACTCCAACAACAAAGTTGAAATTCCCAAATCTTTACTCATTCCTTTTACTACCGAAGAACAATCTCTAAATGAATTATTTAAGCTAACATATCCTAATATAAATTTGTTATTTCATGACTCTTCTGCTTTAGCTTTCCGTGTTATTTTAACAACAAAAAATGATTATGTTCATGAAATAAATGATATGCTTATATCAAAATTTCCAAATACTGCACAAACATTTGTTGCGATTGATGAAACCATTGAACCAAATGATCAAAGTCAATTTGAAGATTATCTACATACGATAAATCCCGCTTATTTACCAACTTACAGATTAACTTTAAAAGAAAATTGCCCAGTGATGTTACTAAGAAACCTAAATCCTTCTGAAGGTTTATGTAATGGTACGCGATTAACATGCTGTAATTTTACAATACATGTTATAAGTGCTAAAATTGCTAGAGATGATTTTCAAATCAAACATGTCTTTATTCCTTGCATACCACTATCAGCTTCAGCAGATGAGAATCTGTCAGTTCCTTTCAAGAGAACACAATTTCCAAGACGATTATGTTTTGCAATTACTATAAATAAAGCTCAAGGTTAAACTTTAGACTATGTTGAAATTTATTTGCGTGAACCTATTTTTTCCCATGATCAGCTTTATGTGACCTTGTCTAGAGCTAAAAGTTCAAAAGAAGTGAAATTGTTGATTAGGCCATCAACATCAGATAGCAAAGATGATCACTCATGTACAACGTTATTTATGATGAAATTATCAAAAAGACATTTAGTTAACTAATGATATAAGATTTTTTATTTTTAATATACTTGTCGTGAAATATATTAACTAATGTCTACAAGTATGTACTGCTTATGTTTCTGCCACTTGTTAATCTCTTCCTACTTCATCAGCGAGCTTTCACAAAAGAAGTTGTTGCCCCTCAAGTTTGTTTGTTCTATGTCATGGCTGAGCTTTGGGGAAGTGTGGTAGTTTCAGTACTCTTTTGGGGATTTTCTAATCAGGGAAAACTGTGTCTTTGAATATATTATGTACATTAATAACCATTTTATAGATACATAGTCTTATTGTATAGATAAACTTTAAGTACCATCTATTTAGAGCAGGAGACAGTCTGATAATACATGTGCTCCTAGACTCTCTCTTCCTGGTGTTGTTTTGTAGAGCGAGGAGGCAGTGTAGTATAGCATAAGGGTGGCATTCTAAATTGTTTCACCCATTTTATCCCCTCAAGACATACAACAAAAGTTAGTAATGTGATTCCGACATTTTTTTGCATTCAAACACATTTTATATTTGAGTGGAATAATTTGGGTAACAGCTTTGTTCTTTAGTCACTTAGGACACAATTACACAACTATCTTATTCAAATACCAAACTGAATATATCATGATAGTTCCTCTCGCCCAATTCCTCTAAGTGAGGAGACAAACCGATTGCGTTGAACACTTTTAATATATTAATCAACATATCTACCTGTATAAACATTGCCCTTCACCTCAAGCGAGGGAAATCACTATTATTGAACCTAGCTGTGATTGTTTTGGATAATTTCTTTGCAGATTACGACTGTTGATGAGGCTAAGAGATTCTATCCTTTGTTTGGACTTGCTGAAAATGTTGTTCTTATTTTCTCTGGTCAGACAGTGAAGTACTTTGCTAGCTTGAGAAGCTCTTTAGCTCCTGGAGTTGATGCCTGGGCAATCTCTCTGAAACAGATGATAAGCATTGTAGTGTTAATGGGTGGGGCAATCTGTATTTTTAACTAACTTGAAATAATGTTGGTCTTAAGTTTGATCTGAATTTGAGTTCCCTGTTGTGGTGCAGATAAAAAGAGATGGCATTACAAAGCTTGTTGTACTGCCTTTATATCCTCAATATTCTATCTCTACAGCTAGATCGACTGTCCGTGCCCTTCAAAATGTTTCCAACATTCTAATCAACGCATCGGAGAGCAAACTCCATGCACAAGATTTGGAATTTCAACAAATTGCCCTTGGCCAATGTTGAACATGAAAGATGGTTTTTTAGGTTTGTCTCTTCCTCCATAAATAGAATAATTGACATCTGGAAGCTGTTTTGTAGCTCCTTTGTTTTCTTTTATTATACAATATTGGGACTTGGGGAGATACAAGAAGGTAATGTTTGGCGTGTATCTAAGAAATACGAAACTTGTTATTCAAAATTTCAGTTTTATTTCCAGTTTCTTGAGCATCATTTCCTGTTATTCAACTCTAATGAAAAAGAATTTGACTTATTTTAGTTGTATTTAGGCTTCTGTTTGTAAGTACTACAACCAGAATACTACTAAAAGTGGTTGTGACTAATGATGTCCACGACGATGATTTTTGCTCACGGTAAGGCACGTTATGTGGCAATTTCTGCCTCTCCGTTGTTTCCTTGTGTGTTTTCATCTGGTGACTTGCTAGCTACAGTATAACAGTTTGTTATTTTAGATAAGAAATATGTCTTTTAGCTAAACTTACTTTTTTTCCGTTGCTATTACAGGCTCACTGATGTTCTTCTTGACTAATCTTCTTGATACCAAAAGACAACTCTACCCTTTATGGTGCAATTGCGAATCTTGCTAAGCGTTATCAAAACCTAAGAGTCTTAAACCTTTGTGGGTGTATGAAAGCTGCAACTGATAAGGCATTGAAGATATATGTCTTGACCTCTCAAATGACCTATAGAAGTACTAAACCGTTGCTTCGTCTGACTAAAATAACTCTTATTACTCCTTGCAGGCTATTGCTTATTACTGTAACCGAATGCACACTGCATGTAAATCTAGGTTGGTGTGATAAAGTTGGTGATGAAGGGGTAATGAGTTTGGCCTATGGTGTCCTGATCTCAGAGCCCTGGTTGTCTCCTTATAACAGGTAAAAGATGTGTCTTCGTTTATGTATCTAATGTCTTACCTTAGCAACTCTAAACAGTCTGATCTGACTCAGATTTTCCCATGCTTATTATGGCATAAGTTGTATTCGAGTGTTCTACAGGACAGAAATGTTATCAAAGAAAAAAAATTTATTCATGTCATATTAATAACTTACTTGGAAGCAGATGTTGATATAAGATAGAGATATTGATGCAAGATATTGTCTTCTAGGATACGTTAACAAGAGTGGAAACATCAGTGAGCAGCAAAAACTGCAGGTCAGGTGTGACAAAAGACCAAGGACACTGCACAGGCAATACAAAGCAAAGCGCGGGAAGGGAAACAAATTAATTAGCTTGAATTTTAGTTGCTTTCTTTGAAGTCTTTTGTAAGTGTAACTTCGTCTCAAAATTTCACATTGCCTTTATCAATACAATTAGCGATACATTCAAGTTTCACTACCAACTCATTGGGCCTGTCCACAGCACGGGCAATCCCCCACTAGTTACTATATAGAAAAGGGAGTCCCTGGACAACCAAGGGCAAAAAAGTAATTTTACGCAGACTCTAGAAGCTACCACCAATCTTTCTTCTGAACAAAAACAGACAACTCAATTTTCTCGGTTGTCTCCGCTCAAATATGATGAGTACCATTTCAGCTAATATTTTCTGTGAAATTTGCCCTAATCTTCTTCCAGATTCTTTATAGATTGATGCTTTCTTTTGTCGTTTCTGATCTATTTCTTTTGCTGAATATTTTATTTTTCTTCACACTTTTGATCTCATCATCTGATCAGGGTGTTTCAATTGCAGGTTTGTTTGCTAGCAAATTTCTACTAATTCTTTACTTACTGTCGAATTATGTATGATCTGAAAGTTATGATTGATATCGATAATTATATTTTTTGTCCAACTTTCTCTGCAAGTATGTAAGTTTTTGTATGCCTTAAGTATGTAACTTTTGAGATATTTCGTTATATTGCTTTTTGTTAATCATGTTAGTTCTTGAAAGATACTTTCTTATGCACTCTTTTTTTATTCAATCCATTTTTCTTCTTAATAACATGGCTCTTCCATGAACAAGTTTGTAGAGGGTTTGATAGCCATTTTTTATGTTGCTAGAATTTTTAAAATCGTTGTTGTTGCACCCATGTTAAACAAGCAATCGGCTACGTTTTTGAAGAGTTCGAGCAATATAGCTTTCTCTAGGTCGAAAGTATAATTTCCTTTTACCTGTGTTAATGGTCTAATATCAAACAAAGGTGCTTGACAACAAGTTTGGAATCCAAATTATGCTCTTAATGTGGAACAATCGGAAATAATAAAGTGTGCATCAGGTCATTTTTTAGTTTGTTTTGACTCTTAAGATCTAATTTTCTTCATTGCGCTGCAGAATGGTATGTCCTAGATTTCCTGAAAAACTTCAACATCTTTAGTTTACCATTTTGTATGTTAAACGAAGTGTTTTAGCATCTTTGATCATAATTCTTAAATCAGTTGTCTATTGGATATGTAAAATACTCAGCTGCGAAAAATGAGATACCTTGCTTGATTAGCTCCAACAGAGGAATTATAGTTAAATATTGTTGATGTTGAAGCATCATTACTTTTTATATTGATGTCTTTTACTTTGTTTTAATTTCAAGATTCTAAAGATAAGGAAACTAATTTCTTCTAATTGTATCTATGTAATTCTTACCATAATATTATCTTAGTAGTTATAGTATTGCTTTCATAGCTTTTTGTCCTATTTTTGTTACTCTGTTGTTTCATGTGCCTCGATTATCGTATTGTAATTTTTGTTATGTTATTATTGATTATTTTTTGATACTATCTGATGTTTCTTGTACTTCTGTTACTTCTTTTTCGGAATTGTTGTTCCTTGAGTCAATGGTCAATCGGAAACAACCTATCTACTTCTAAGGTAGTGGCTAGATAAAGTCTGCATACACTCCATCATACTCAAACCCCACTTTGAAGGTTGACATTGGTTATGGTATTATTGTTTTATTGTTGCAATGCCCATTTTATTGTAGTTCTTAATTTATTGAGTTGGTATGGTATGGTATTATTGCTTTGTTGTTGCAATGCCTTTTCTATTGTGGTTCTTAATTTATTGAGTTTTACAAGTTGGTTCCCATTTAAAGCATATTCCTGCAGTTAGCAATTTGCAGAAGCGAATCGTTGCGACGAAATATAGGTCAGATGTAACCGAAGATAGCACCACTGCACCAGTTCAATAAGCATCGGTCAATTCTAAGATATTTGACAAGGTGAAGGTTATATACTACCCTCCAGGCATAAAATTAGGGGTATTTGTGCTCAAGGGTGCATCTGAAAAAAGGAGCATGAAGATTTGAAGCTTGGCTTTTGATTTGTAACTTATTTATGTATTTTGGTTGATTTTAAAGTGCTGATTTCTTTCCTGTATCTATCTTGTTCTCGGATATATTATGTGGTCTTTGCCTTATATGTGTAGTTTAGATCTATACTTCTGTGATTGAGTGATTTGTAAAGAAACTCAAAAGGAAAAAAAGAAGAATCGGATATGTTGAGGACTAATTAAACTGGGCATATAAGGTAAATAAATATTTTGATATGCAAGATGGGTGTAAACACTTTGTTAGGATTACCTCTAAAACTAATGGGGATGTTGAAGAGTCTCGTGCAGATAGTATGTGTGTGTGTGTGTGTTGAAGAGTCCCGTGCGGGTGGGATGTGTGTTTTTTGAAGAGTCACGTGCGGGTGGAGTGCGTGTGCGTTAAAAAGTCCTGTGCGGATGGGGGTGTATTTGTTGAAGAGTCCCGTGTGGGTGGTGTGGGTGTTTGTTGAGGAGTCCCGTGTAGGTGGGGTGTGTGTGTGTTGAAGAGTCTCATATTGGATGAAAAAGAGATGGGTGGTCTCCTTGTATGGCTTAGGCAGTTCTCACCTCTTGAGTTAGCTTTTGGGATTGAGTTAGGTCCAAGATCCATTTTATTAACAAACTGTATTTCTCCTAAAACTTTTAAGTGCTTTGTCACATCTTACAATGCTCAAATGCATAACTAGTTGTCTGTTGCATGTAGTTGGTCCTAGCTACTATATTTCATTAAGACTTTCAATTAAGATTCAAATTTTGATGTTCATTACTCTGCTGAATTTTCTTTTAGCGAGAAAAGAGAAAGTAACTATTTCCTATTATGCAAACTGCCTGCGGTTCATTTTCAATGATCTATATATTTGAAAGAGTTAGATCTGCTGAGTACTTCTCATGATTTCTATGTTGCTTCTTGTCCGATTAAACGATCGTCCTAAGTGAAGACAATGCTGATAAATAATCATGTTTTCTTGTTCTTTTGATCCCTCAACTAGAATGGAACTTATGATAAAGAAAAAAAGATGCATGAAACATAAACCACGTAATTAGTCCCTTCAGAAGATAGAGGGGCCTTTTTGCAGAGCTAGCCACTCTTATGATAAGGAAAAAAAGATGCATGAAAAATAAACCACGTAATTAGTCCCTTCAGAAGATAGAGGGGCCCTTTTGCAGAGCTAGATTTAACTTATGAACTGATCCGTACTTAGTTATTGGTGCATATCACCAAGTGATCATGTAGTAAATGCTACTGTGGTGAAATTAGGGAAAATCTTTGAAAAGGGTTGTGTGATCCAAGGATATAGACCCAATTACCGTTATCTTATGAGTTATGAATATTTTAGGTTGGGTGTCTGACTGATAAAACGTACACTGGTATATCCATTATTATTCTTTTGCACTCGATTTTGGAAATAACCTCTCTATCTCTTGGAGGTAGTGGTAAGTTCAGAGTACACTTTACCCTCTCCAGCCTCACTTGTGAGATTTTACTGGGTATGTTGTTGTTGTATTCTTTTGCACTCGTCCTGCACAGTTTTATGTTGTATTCCATACTGGCAAGATATTACATGCTTCAAGGCATAGCTAAATAATTTTGAACAATTTATGTTTGAATACTTAAATAGAAAATTTCTTAAGTTGAAACTACATTTGATTCTGAAGATGATCATTTCAAGACTGATTTCTTTCATCTGATTTAAATTTTTTTTTTTTTCCTTCTCTTGCAGGGACATCCTCCTAGACAGGCTGCTAAAGGTGAAAATAACATTCAGACTTTAGGAAGCCCTCATAGTCAGAAGGTAAAAACGACATATCTATAAGTCCTTTTTTAATTTGATGTTCACGATCTCGTAGCTTGCAGAAATATGATTAATCATGTACTATGGCTAAAAACTTGCCGATTCTCCACATTTGATGTCGTAGGAAGCATATTCATGATGCTTTTTCAATTCTTGACATCTGGTCGATGTTGATAATCCACTTGGATAACTAAAAATTATTATCTTTTTAGTTTAATTTATAACCTTTATTATATCAAGCATGATCCCTTTGTTTTCTAATGCATTTTCCCTCGTGGCGGGGGTGGGAGGTGGGGGAATTTTTCAATAATTTATTTCACCTTATTCTGCCACTCATATGATTTCTCTCTATCTCTCTTTACATAAGTAGGTTCTTTCTTGTTCTGGAACAGGTATCAACAAGATGGAGTCCTGGTGAAGCGTATAGGCCCACATTACAGGAAGTTCATGTATATGTATATGCTTTTGAAATTGGATATAATGTTTTAACTTTTGAACTGAAAAATTCAAACTCATAATAGTAAAGTTGACAATGTTAAAGTTTTGATTAAAATTCTGAACTCAAATTATAATTAAAAGTTTTGAGGTGAAAAAACAAAACTTGGAGATACAATCTTGTATGAAATTTTAAACTAAAAAAATGAACTTCAGGATATGTTATTATGAAACTTTCAACATGAAAAACTGAGCTTGAGAACAATATGACTTAAGCTTGAAAAATAAAGAATAAACAAATGTAATACCTATCTAGTATATATATATATAAATGAAGAATGGGTGTACTACTATTTTGTTTTTTTAGTACACCCATCCTTCATGTATAATAGTAGTACTCATTCTTCATTTATATATAAGAGTAATATAATTATATATTATTATTATTACTATATTATTTATTTATTTTTGCTATTACTATTATTATTATTATTATTACTTTTTTTATTACTATTATTATTATTATTATTATTACTATTATGTTTTTTTGTGCTATTACCATTATTATTATTATATTATTATTATTGTTATATTATTATTATTATTATTACTTTACTTTACTACTATAAGTAAGTGAAGGTTGGGGTAACTATCAAAGGTAGTTCGGTAATTTTAGTCATCCCAATCTTTACTTATATATAATAGTAAATAAAATTGTTACACATGCATATGATTTTTTTCTTTATGTTTATTAGTTTTGTCCTTATTTTATTGTGCAATAAAATGGTTACACATGCATATTGTTTTTCCTTATATTTATTTATTTTCTTTTTGTGTAGTACATCAATCCTTCATTTATAAGTAATTATATATTATTATATTATTATTATTTTTTTTTGCTATTACTATTACTACTACTATCTCACTTTAATAAGTTCAAACATTACACTAAATAGGATATTTGTTTAAATAATAAAGATGAATATAATAATTTAATTTAATTTAATATCTTTTGAGTGTGTAAAGATGGTGAATTTATTTATTAAATTTAACCTTTACCAAAAATATTCTTAGAAGTCGATCGACATTCATCTACCATTTGTCAATTGTAACAAAATAATACAATGATAGAGACATCAAAATAATACAATTAAATCTAATCTTTACACACAAATTTTTTTTCAAAATTGTCTGACACTCATCTACCACGTGTAAACAATAACAAAATAATACGATAATAGAGATATCAAAATAATACAACTAAACCTAACCTTTACATAAAAAAAATCTTAAAGCCGACCCACATTTATCTATCACCTATAAACTATAATAAAATAATACGATAAAAGTGATATCAAGATAATACAATTAAACTTAAATTTTACACACAAAAAATTCTCAAAGTCGATCGAGATTCATCTACGAACTGTAAACTACCACAAAATAACAAACTAATAGAGATATTATGATAATACGATGATACAATTAAAGCTAACCTTTAGCTAAAAAAAAATTCAAAGCTGACCCACATTCATCTAATATCTGTAAATTAAAATAAAACAATAAGATAATAAAGATATCAAAACAATACAATTAAATTTAACTTTTACACAAGAAATTCTTCAAAGCCAACCGACATTCATCTACGAACTTGTAAACTATAAAAATAATAATATAATAGTGATCACAAAGTTTCGATTTTGATTCAACTAATTCTTGTCTGAGCGAAAATTTTGACCCTAAAGAATGATTTTGAATTAAAACAAAGAACATATATATATATATACACATATTGTTGAATTCTATTATGCTGACAAAAATAGTGAATAAGTTGAGAGTTAGAAAATCAAGCATCCACTATCTAGACATGCAATCGAATCAAGTTAGAGGACCATCAATCATATTCTTCCAATAGGCGAATCAGTTTGTTCTCTAGTTTAACGGGCATCTCAATATTTATAGAAATATATTCTTAATTAATAGAGTCCTATTTTAGGAGTATTTTTCTAATTTAACAGCATAAAGAAAAATATTAATTAATTCTCCTACCATATATTTTAGAAAATCTAGTAGAAAGAAAAATATTAATTAATTCTCCTACCATATATTTTAGGAGAATATATGAAGTTTAGTTAATATAATAAAAAATAATTAATTAATAAATTAAAAAATAATGAAAAGAAGTTTTGTCTAAAGAAGAGTCTTTTAGTAAATGACAAAAAATTCAAATTACTTTTCAAAGGGTCTTCACACTTTTAATATATTATTATTATTATTATTATTATTATTATTATTACTACTACTACTACTTTTTTTACTATTATCAATACTATTATTATTATTATTATTATTATTATTATTATTATTATATTATTATTATTATTATTATTATTACTATTATTACTTTACTTTACTACTATATATTTTTTACTATTATTATTATTATTATTATTATTATTATTATTATTATTATTATTATTACTTTACTTTACTACTATATATAAGTGAAGGTTGCGGTGACTACCAAAGGTAGTTCGGTAATTTTAATCACCCCAATCTTGACTTATATATAGTAATCAATAAAATAGTTACACATGTATATGATTTTTTTCATATATTTATTAGTTTTGTCCTCATTTTTATTATGCAATAAAATGATTACGCATGCATATTGCTTTTTCCTTATATTTATTTATTTATTTATTTATTTATTTGTCTTTATGTATTAGTTTAATAATATTTTTATTTAGACCTTTGTAATTAAATATACATGATACTTTTTTTTATAAATATCTTTTTGTTTTTTATTAAGTGACTACTAAGGGTATTTCAATAATTTTATGGTGCAATAAAATGGTTACACATGCATATTGCTTTTTACTTATGTTTATTAGTTTTGTCCTTATTTTTATGGTGCAATAAAATGGTTACACATGTTTATTATTTTTTTCTTATATTTATTAGTTTTGTCCTCATATATTATTTTAATAATATTTTTATTTAGACTTTCGTAATTGAATTATACATGGTAGTAATTTTTTATAAATATTTTTTGGTTCCTTATAAATTACTTGTTTTTTATACCCCAAGAATATTTCGGTAATTTTATGATGCAATAAAATGGTTAAACATACATATTGTTTTTTTCTTATATTTATTTGTTTTGTCCTCATTTTTAAGGTGCAATAAAATGGTTACACATGCATTTTGATTTTTTCTTATATTTATTAGTTTTGTCTTCATGTATTATTTTAATAATATTTTTATTTAGACCTTTGTAATTGAATTATATATGGTAGTAATGTTTTATAAATATCTTTTTGCTCCTTATTAAATGACTACCAAGGATATTTCGATAATTTTATGATGCAATAAATATTTCAAAATCGACGTATGTCTCCTCAACTTATATATTTGAAATTTTCAAATGAGACGTGCATCGTGTACTTGTCTAGAAATGTCCAAATGAAAGACTGCCGCCAACTGTACTTGCAATAATCTAACTAGATTTTTATCGCCTTATATAATTACTTTTGTATTGGTTGGATCATTCGAGCAAGCTCAATTTTATTCCACACTTAATACATATATTATTTTAATATTGGTTCATTATACTATATTTTTTTTTACTCCTATACTAAATAATTAAAATAATTAGAAAATAATCTTTTCTAAAATTTGAATCTCTTTTGTATATTAACTAGATATCGAAGGACCATGCTAGCACGGACCCAATATATGTTATTTTTTAGTCTCAATTTATATGATACAAATAAAATTTTAATAATTAGTTATATTTTAAATATTTTTTAGATATTTTAAGTTGTTAGCTATTGTAATTTATAATAGTTTTTTGACATTGTAATTTACTATTTTAAGTTGTTTGCCATTATAATTTATAATACTCTCCTTGTCCACACTTTTGTAGCATTGATAGTCTATTATATTTTTAGAATAATTTAAGTTTGTAATTACTGAAATTTATAATACTTTTTCTTCTATTTCAATTTAAGTGACACTGATATAATTTCGAGAGTCAATCAAATATCACGATTGAAGTCCTAAAGCAGACATGTCTTAAGTGACTCATAATAACTTATTAGAAGTGATACAATAAAATTACTATAAAAAATAGTTGTGAAAAAAATTTAAGCGGGCCTCATATATGATGTCAAGTTAGTTTAAAACATCAATAACTAATTTATCTTCTTTTTGTTTATTTTATTTTTTTATTAAATATTTTTTGAATATTTAGATTACTCATAATAATTAATTAGGGATAAAATGATAAAATTACGGTTAAAACAACTAAAGCAAACATGTCATAAATGTCTATTTTACTTTTTTTTTTTTATCAAATATTATTAATTTTTTAATATGTAAATGACATATAATAATAAATTAGGAAATAACTTATTAGAAGTGGTATAAAAAAATTAATATAAAAATTAGTTGTAAAAAAATTTTAGACAGGCCTTATATAAGATGTCAAATTAATTTAAAACTTCAATAGCTTGTTTATCATTTTTTTGTTTATTTTATTTTTTTATTAAATATTATTAATTTTTTTAATACTTAAATGACTTATAGTAATTGATTAAGGATGAAATAATAAAATTACGGTTGAAGCAACTAAACCAGACATGTCATAAATGTGTATTTTATTTTTTGTTAAATATTATTAATTTTTAATACTTAAATGACATATAATAATTAATTAGGGGTGATATAGTAAAATCACAGACTAAAACTTAAATGACCTATAGTAATTAATTAGGGATGAGATAGTAAAATTACGGTTGAAGCAGCTGAAGTCGACATGTCATAAATGTCTATTTTATATTTTTTAAAAATATTATTAATTTTTTAATACTTAAATAACATATAATAATTAATTAGGGATGATATGGTAAAATCACGGCGGAAGCAGGCATGACGACCGCCTCCTGCTTCCAAGCCTCTAATATGCATAATTGTGTATTTTTATTTTTTCTTAAATATTATTAATTTTTAATACTTAAATAACATATAATAATTAATTAGGGGTGATATAGTAAAATCACGTATTAATACTTAAATGACCTATAGTAATTAATTAGCGATGAAATAATAAAATTATGGTTGAAGCAACTTATGCAGACATGTCATAAATGTTTATTTTATATTTTTATTAAATATTATTAATTTTTTAATATTTAAATAATTTATAATAATTAATTAGAAATGATTTGATAAAATTAGTGAGGAAGCAGGAATGACGGACATGGGAATTTAGCAAATATATACATCAAACGATTTTAAGATAAAAAGATTACCATAACAAAAGTACTTTTCGATTTACATTTTTGTTCCCTGACAATGCAGTCTTATTTGTAAACCAGCGGTTATCTTCCTCGTTCTCTTTTAACAGCTTCTCCTCCTCCCCTGTTCTGATCACCCCATAATCTCTCTCTTTTACATCTAAATTTTCCATTCCCCCATTTCTCCAACAGATCCGATACCCGACCCATATTCCCAAATCGGATCCGGGCCATCCGATTTCCTCACCTCTCCAATGGCGGCATCACGTCGTCTCCGAGATCTCCAATCCCAACCCGGTAACAAAGTCTGTGTCGATTGTTCTCAGAAGAATCCACAATGGGCCTCTGTTTCTTACGGCGTTTTCATGTGTTTGGAATGTTCTGGCAAACACCGTGGTCTAGGTGTCCATATTTCATTCGTTAGGTCCGTTACTATGGACTCATGGTCCGAGATCCAGCTCCGGAAAATGGAGCTGGGCGGTAATGAAAACTTGATCAGATTCATGAAGTCATATGAAATTTCAAAAGAGACTGATATTGTTACGAAATACAATTCGAAAGCTGCTTCTGTTTATCGTGATAAGATTCAATCACTTGCTGAAGGAAAGATCTGGAAAGATCCACCTGTTGTAAAAGAAACGTTAACTGGACCCACTAGACCGCCTTTGAGTGGTGGTGGTAGTAAAAGTAGAAATTCTGGTTGGGATGATTGGGATAATTTTGATGATGGTGGGAATAGTAATAGTAATAGTAATATGAAGAGAAATCAGACAGTGAGTGATTTTAGGAGTGGTGGAGGTGGTGGTGGTGGGCCTGCAAGGTCGAAGTCTACTGATGATGTTACACGAGCACAGTATGAGGCGTCTGCAGCGAATAAGGATAGTTTTTTTGCTAGGAAAATGGCTGAGAATGATTCGCGGCCAGAGGGACTTCCGCCTTCTCAAGGAGGGAAGTATGTTGGATTTGGATCAAGTCCTGCCCCAATGCCAAGGAATAATAATAATTACAATTCACAAGGCGATGTTTTTTCTGCCGTAACTCAGGTATAAAGATTGAGATAATTAGTATGCCTTTGTTGCTTATGGTGTGTAATGTTTATCTATGTAGAATTTAACTTACATTTGAAGTAAATCTTGTTTGCAGTATCAGTACAGTTGCTTATGTTGTTTTCTCGGTTATCTAGTCATGTTTAATATAGATAAAATTATCTATCATTGGTTTATAATGAGCTGATTACAGTAAAAAATGACACTGTAGTATATAAGTGTCAAAATTTGTTTACGTATAGCTGACGAGGTTGCTTCTTTATGTGTGCAGGGATTCGGCAGGTTATCTATGATAGCAGCCTCAGCGGCGCAGTCTGCTGCAACTGTTGTTCAAGCAGGGTCCAAGGAGTTTGGCTCTAAGGTACTTTGAATTGATTGGTATACTAAATTGATTCATTCCATGTATTTTCCCCCAAATGTAGGAGGAAGTCTTCCTTTATCCGTACTTTGGATTTACAAGTATTTGTCAATCCATTTTAATTCTTGAAAAACGAAATCTAGGTTATTTATTCTTGGGTTTCTGATGTAAAATAAGTGAGTGCTAGGGCGAGATGGAGGTTTCATGGGTATCTTGGAGAAATGTAATAAGTGAGGAAGAAGTGGATAAATTGAGAAGATGGTAGTCTTGAATGGATGGAAAAAAGAATGGGCCAGTTGTCAATTGATCAAAGGAATGATCCAATGTCAATAAATTGACATATTGCATTACAAACTTCTCTTGGATTTGCACAATGCCAAGTCCTAAGTAATGTGCCACGAAGCATTGGGATTATGTTTATAAATGCGGGGGATAAAGCAAAGGGAAGTAATGGATGGCCATTTGAAGCTCAATTTTTGAAACTATTTACAGTCATTTTGCATTACTATCAACCTATATCTTTTTGTTAAGGGGTTGGGACTTCTACATGATTCACACTCACGCGTACACATGTAATTTTTGGAATTTTCTTTGGTAGACCATTTTTTTGTAACTTGAACTTGTATTAGTAAGTTGTCTATTTTGTGAGTGTACCAACCTATGTCTTGTGATGTATCAAACTTACATGATTGACATGCATCTAGCATAAACGTGGGATGCTTCATGGATCAGGCTGCCTTTTTTTTTTTTTTTTTTTTTTTTTTTTTTTTTTTTAAGTATCAGAGATTTGAAAGTTGAGATTATATTCTCTTTTTTTTTTTTGGATCAAGTATTGAGATTGGATAATCAGTGTAAGTCTTGCACCCAAGGGTGTGGCCTAGTGGTTCAATGAAGTTGGGATGAGTACCATGAGGTCTCAGGTTCAATTCCCAGCAGAGACAAACACTAGGTGTTTTCTTCCCAACTGTTCTAGCCTTGGTGGACAAAGTTACCTGGTGGCTGGTGCCTGTTGCTGGTGGGAGGTGGCAGGTATCCCATGGATTTAGTCAAGGTGCGCGCAAGCTGACTCAGACACCACGATTATAAAAAAAAAAAAAATAATAACCAGTGCAGTCCTGAATGATATTGCATGCAAAATTGTTTCATCTAAAATTAAGACATGTTCCACTAAGAATGAAGTCCTAAGTTCGAGTATTGTATTACCTGGTGCCTGTTGCTGGTGGGAGGTGGTAGGTATCCCGTGGATTTAGTCAAGGTGCGCGCAAGCTGACCCGGACACCACGGTTATCAAAAAAAAAAAAAAGAAAGAAAAATAATCAGTGTAAGTCTTGAATGATATTGCATGCAAAATTTGTTTCAACTAAAAATTAAGACATGTTCCACTAAGAATGAAGTCCTAAGTTTGAGTATTGTATATGATTGCTATTTCACTTTCATATATGGATAGCCATAGATATCCATTTTATGTGGGATCTAGTAGAATCAAATCCTGATATCTCAGCAACCCTTCCATATGGACCTGCACAAGGCCGGACCACATAATGCTCCGATTCAATTCAAAATTTGGTTTAGTAAAAGGGAGAATTGGTTGATGCTTTTCATCAAACTTTTAGCTATTATTCTAGTTTTCATGAGATCAGATGGAATTTGAATATCTATTAGGAGATAAGATAGATTGAGTAAAACATGCTCATGCTGTTTTACATTGGCTTTGTGAGCTTTACTGGCTTTTAAGCTTCATCGAGGACACTTTGAATTTTTTTAATAGTGTAAACCTTACATGTATTAAGCCTGAGAAATTTTGGGTTAATAGCTACTTGATATCTTCTCAAACTTTTTTTTTAGTTTTAACCTCTTGAGACACCCTAAAGGCCATTCAAATTCATAAGATGCTCTGCGATCTTTGATTAAAGATGGACCTATTCGGTCTGGTAAACCATAACAGTCTATGCATATGTTATAGTTTGAATATCTTAAATAAGATAGAGAGTGTTTCAGAAAAGCCTAGTAAGTACTAGTTTAGTTAGCTAAGTGGATCCTCTCTCTAGGAGCTGCCACTAGGGAGGTTCAGATAAGATAGTCTTTCAGTATAATGTCCCTTAGGATGTATCATTACCAAGATTTCCTCCACGATATTTTGCATCTTTCTCCACCTCTCTAGGTATAACCCTAAGTAGAACTTCTCAAATTGGGAGTTACTCTATATGAAAGTGAACATCTGTATAATTTGTCTGCCACCCTTTATCTCACAATGAGAAAGAAAGTATAGTTGAATTGTATTAATTAAAACTGACATTTGTGACTTAAGAGTTAACGGAACTTGGCATCATAGGTAGAAAGGTTGCAATATACATTTCCATTATTTATGCTCTAAGTTGGAGTTTGTCGTCTGCTAAAGTTCAAGGTTAGTTTGTATTTGATCCTTCTTCAATCACTTAAAGAGTCCATACATAGTGATTATTCAATCCTCAGAGGGATGAGAATTTCTATCAGATGCGTAATAGTCAATTTACTGATTCTGTACATTTTAATCGAGCAGGAGTCATCCTCTCTCTCTCTCTCTCTCTCTCTCTCTCCCTCTCTCTCTCTCTCAAAAGTACTGGTAGTTGTGTATTTTCAGTTTTCATTTATGTTTTTGGAAATGTAGCCTGTATTCTCAACTCCACTGTTTCTAGTTTTCAACAAAGAGAGAGGGATTTATGAATATTCAGTAAGATGCTTGTGTAATCCCTCTTACAGATGGCAGAGGGTGGTTATGATCAGAAGGTGAATGAAACAGTCAATGTTGTTGCAACAAAAACAACTGAGATTGGACAAAAGAGCTGGGGTATCATGAAGGGGGTCTTAGCTTTAGCTTCGCAGAAGGTTGAGGAATTTGCCGAGGGTCCAAACTCGAGGGACAATAGCTGGAAACGAAGTGAAAATGAACGAAATGGCCATTATAAGGAATCCAGTCAGGCATCTAAAGGATGGAATTCTTCTGGAGGAGCGCAATCGTCTGGTAGGCACAACAATTCTGTCAGCTCAGCATCCTGGGATGATTGGGATAGTAATGACAACAGGAAAGAAAATTCTACCAGAGGGGCCACATCCAGTAATGATGATGATGGCTGGGCTGGTTGGGATGATGGTAAGGATGATGGATTTGATGATTTCCAAAGTGCACCCAATAATAAGCATGTTGCTCATGGTGGAAAATCAGAGTCCAAATGGACAGATGGAGGTTTCCTCTAAGAGGAGCAGATGCAGCAACTTCTTGTAATTCTTTTCCCTTCCAAAATTGATTTCATCCAAATTAATTTCTGGAAGTAGTTCATCTCTGGAATTAGTTTATGTATGTACCATTACAAACTGGAGATCGATCAATTGCCTCTCCATGTAAAAGGAAAAAGGAGTGCAGGAAACAGAACAAACTGTTCGGAGGACCATTACTTTTTTAACGTTGTAACTTTTAGCTTACATTTGAATTTGTTAATGATCACAGTTGTATTTACTATTCTTTCTGCCGTGTACCATTTATTTGTGTTGTATACAGCTGCATAATATATTCATTTGCGCGTGAACTTAGTGATCAAGTTCTGGTGTAGTTAGCTTTTTCTGTTGCTATCCTCTTGTTGAACTTTTTTTTGTTCTTTTTTCCAATGACAATAACATACCCAATGAAATCCCTCAGGTGGGTTTGGGAAGGGTAGAGTTTACGGAGATCGTGTCCCACGGCTCAAGTGCAGCAAATCAAAGTAGTTATGAACGGGGTGTCTTTTTCCCCTTTAACAGATCTGAAAGCAAGTAAACTGTTATAGTCCTTGTTTGAAATTATAGAGGTTTGTGTCGGTGTTGGCTCCCACGTTGTTGTTAAGTTGTACCTGTGGTGCCTTTTGGTTTCTCTGATTAAAGTTCCAAACCAATAAAAATTCCTACTAAAAATGGAATAAACTAATCTTGATCCCAGCACTACAATCTCTTGACCCTTAAGATTTTTTACATTATGGATTGAGTAGGCATACTGTGGTTTAGGTTTGACAATCTCATATCCCATCTCCCTCAAATTCTGAACAGTATTTTTAAATTAACTATTAAAGAGATTAACCTAATGAATCTCCCCAACACTTTTTAACTTTTAACTTGCTTACCACCTGCATCCTGTGTTCAAGCCGATTATATTATCTCCTTGTAAGTTGCTTTAAGAAAGCTCCCGTCCACGATCATGGTTGCTCTATAATATTTAGAGAAACCTCCCATCTTTCGATTTTTGCAAGTTTATGTAATTTTTTGGGTTTGATTTCTCCAACATATATAAGTATCTAGGCAACTTTCTATAGGAATCAAATGGTTTTCCATTTCTCAATTTCAATGCCTTTTCTTAGCTCTCTACGCTTTCATGTATGTCAATTTTATTCCATGTTACTTTTGTATGTCAACTATAATATAGTTGGCGGTGTAAACTGTGTTTGGATCAGTAAGTGTTAGGATCAAGAACCGCGGATAGTGGTAATCAATTAAAGACAATAATAAAGACGATAATAACGATAAGTTGAGAAAATAAAGGAGGCACGAATTTAACGTGATTTGGTCAATTTGACCTACGTCCACAACCAAAAGGTGGAACAACTTTACTAAACAAAAGAGAGTACAAAAGTATAAAAGAGAGCACAAAATTAGAGTGTAATTAAATAGAATATCCCAAATATCCAAGAGAAAAATCTCACAAATATCACTCTAAAGAAGAGGTTCTGTACTTCCCAACACAACTCTTTCACAAATAGTCTCTACAAAGAAGAAAACAGACACAATTAAATTCTTCTCAAATGTTGGTGTTCTTCTCAATTGGTGTGTCATGAATGAGAAAGAAAGTTCTTATTTATAGAGATCAAAAAGGGCTTGTTGATGTCATTCATGATGAAAAACACATGTAAATTTCAATATTTGTATGTGAATGAGAGAAATTTACAACAAAATCTTTAATAGCAATTTTATTTGACAAAATCAAAAAATAATCTTCCAAAAGTCTTTGATTAACAACTTTGTTTGACAAATCCCAAAAATAATCTTCCAAAAGTCTTTGATAAGTTTTTACCAAGTGTGAACCAAAAAAAAACAAAGGTCACATTATAATAAGCTTATCTACAACTATTTCAACAACCACACTAGATGTAGCTTGATTTTATGTCAAGTATGTATCGACAAAGGGGTATATATGCACACTATTAAATTTTCTCATCTTGACTACTTGACTTTTGTATATGTCAGAAGATTTTAAAAATCAAATACATTTATCACCCAAAAAAATATAGCTCATACATATATGAAAGATAAATTCAACTACTAAATATAAGGATATACCAAACAAAATAAAAACATACTCTAACATATTCAACACATGCATATACTGAGCTGCACATATAATCAATCATATATATAGTAAATGAATACACCGTTGGTATAAGGGTATAACACAATATACAATGATTTACATATTACATTCTTCAATCCCTAAATACAATTATATACAAAATGAAATAAAAACATATTCAACAGTCAACACACATGCATATACTAAGATGCACATATATACAGTAAATGATGCATTATACTCCTATACAATTCAACAACAACAACAACAAACCCAGTGTATTCCCACCTAGTGGGGTCTGGGGGGTAAGATGTACGCAGTCCATACCTTTACCTCTAAAGAAGTAGAAAGGCTATTTCCGATAGACCCCCGGCTCAAGGCACGAGATACCACACCAACACATAATAAAGCACAGAAGCAGATTACATAACATAAATACGGCACCCATAAGTAATATAAAACAGAGGAAAGCAGAGGAAAGCACACAGATTCGTACTAAAACATGGAACACGGAACACGGAATCATAACAGGAATAAAACCCCCACCGAGTAATTCCCTACACTAGCGACCCAAACTGGCCCTAGTCCTTTGCCCTAATTCGTGTCCTCCAGACCTTCCTATCTAGGGTCATGTCCTCGGTGAGCTGTAACTGCTCCATGTCCCGCCTAATCACCTCACCCCAGTACTTCTTCGGCCTACCCCTACCCCGCTTAAAACCATCCAACACTAGCCTCTCACACCTACGGACCGGGGCATCCATGTCCCTCCTCTTCACGTGTCCGAACCATCTCAATCGGGCTTCCCGCATCTTGCACTCCACTGAAGTCACACCAACCTTCTCCCGGATAGTCTCATTCCGAACTCTATCCCCTCTAGTCAGCCCACACATCCAGCGCAACATCCGCATTTCTGCCACCTTCATTTTTTGGATGTGGGAGTTCTTAACTGGCCAACACTCCACTCCATACAACAAGGCCGGATGGACTACCACCCTGTAGAATTTGCCTTTAAGCTTGGGCGGCACCTTCTTATCACACAGCACCCCCGACGCGAGCTTCCACTTTATCCATCCCGCCCTAATACGGTGCGAAACATCCTCGTCAATCTCACCGTTACTCTGGATCACGGACCTAAGATACTTGAAATTATCCCTCTTACATACCTCCTGTGCTTCCAGCTTCACTACTACCTCATTCTCCCGCCTCACTTCATTAAACTTGCATTCCACATACTCTGTCTTGCTTCTGCTCACCCTGAACCCTTTAGACTCAAGAGTTTGCCTCCACACCTCTAATTTGTCATTCACACCCCCTTGAGTCTCATTTATCAGAACTACATCGTCTGCAAAAAGCATACACCACGACACCTCCCCTTGAATACGCCGCGTCAACACATCCATCACCAATGCAAACAAAAAGGGACTAAGAGTAGATCCCTGGTGCAATCCTGTCAGGACAGTGAAATGCTCTGAGGCTCCTCCCGCCGTCCTCACCTGGATTTTCGCTCCATCATACATATCCTTAATTGTTCTGATATATGCCAGCGGTACTCCACTCACCTCCAAGCATCTCCAAAGCACCTCCCTGGGGACTTTGTGGTAAGCCTTCTCCAGGTCGATAAAAACCATGTGCAGATCCTTCTTCCTTTCCCTATACTGTTCCACCAACCTCCGTACCAGGTGGATTGCCTCCGTCGTCGAGCGGCCGGACATAAATCCGAACTGGTTTTCCGAAATAGACACTATCCGTCTCAGCCTCACCTCGACCACTCTCTCCCAGATCTTCATAGAGTGACTCAATAACTTAACCCCCCTATAGTTATTATTCTTATAGAGAGGGATCATGGTACTCCACCTCCAAGCCTCGGGCATCTTTGTCGTCCTGAAGATTTCATTAAACAATCCAGTCAACCACCTTACACCAGCCTCTCCAACGAACTTCCAAAACTCCACCGGTATCTCATCCGGCCCCGTCGCCCTACCCCTTCGCATCCTGCAAACAGCCTGTCTAACCTCTTCTACCTTAAAACGTCTACAATAGCTAAAATCCTGACACTCCTCTGAGTGCTCCAGTTCCTCTAACACAATAGCTCTATCCCCCTCGTCATTCAAGAGCCTATGAAAGTACGACTGCCATCTATTCTTAATGTGGCCGTCCTCCACCAACACTCTACCGTCCTCCCCCTTAATGCACCTCACCTGATCGAGGTCACGACCCTTCCTCTCCCTAGCCTTAGCGAGTCTAAACAACTTTTTCTCCCCTCCTTTCCCCTGTAACCCTGCATACAAGCTCTCAAAAGCGGCCGTCTTAGCTGCCGTGACTGCTGACTTAGCCTCCTTCCTCGCTAGCTTGTACTCTTTCCTGTTTACCCGCTTCTCCTTTTCGTCCTTACTCTCCACCAACTTAGCATACGCCCCTTTCTTGGTTCCCACTTTCTTTTCCACCTCTTCATTCAACCACCAATCCCCCCGATGGTGCCCGGCCCGGCCCCTAGAAACACCCAACACCTCACTTGCATTCTCCCTGATACACCTTGCCGCCCTGTCCCACATACTATCCACGTCCCCCCTACACTCCCACACCCCCATTCCCGCCAACCTCTCCCCTATCTCCCACGCATTCACTGGCGTCAGGCCGCCCCACTTAATTCTAGGTCTACACTCCTTACTCCTCCTCTTTCTATTCTTCTTTATACCCAAATCCATAACCAAGAGCCTATGCTGGGTCGTAAGATTCTCACTCAGGATGACTTTACAGTCCTTACACAACGCTCTATCTCTTTTCCTAAGCAACAAAAAGTCAATCTGGGTCCTGGCTATCGCGCTTCGAAAGGTGATCAGGTGCTCGTCCTTCTTCGTGAAGCCCGAGTTCACCACCACCAGCCCAAAGGCCCTCGCAAACTCCAATAGGGTAGCCCCCTCTTCATTTCTCTCCCCAAAACCAAAACCACCATGCACATCACCAAAGCCTCCCGGTAACGCCCCGATGTGCCCGTTGAAATCCCCTGCTACAACAATCTTCTCCGAACTAGGCACGCCTCTCACCACCTCCTCCAAAGCCTCCCAAAACCGCATCTTCTCCTCCCCTTCCGATCCCACTTGCGGCGCATAAGCACTACACACGTTCAGGGTAAACCCCCGAATGACCAACTTAATAGTCATCAACCTATCGTTGATCCTCTTCACCTCTACTACCTGACCTCTAAGCTCTTCATCTACTAAGATGCCAACTCCGTTCCTACGCCTCTCGCTCCCAGGGTACCACAGCTTGTAACCATCCACATCCCTAGCCTTAGACCCTACCCACTTGGTCTCTTAAACACACGCAAAGTTGATCCTCCTCTTCCTAAGAATCTTCACAAGCTCTATGGACTTACCCTGAAGGGTCCCTATATTCCAAGACCCAACCCTCAGCCTACCGTCACTATCCACACGCCTTTCACTACCCCCCCTCGCTGCCAAACCTTGGCCTCCCTCCCACTCCCGCCCTCTCCTCATCCCCCGCCCCCACCAAGGCCCCACGCCCCAACCCCCTCGGACATGACCCTATCCACCCATTACTGCCCACAGCCACAACTACGCGAAAGTATAAGAAAATATAAAGATCTACACGATGGTAGTAACAAAGCAGCAGCAAGAAATACAAGGCTCACACAAATTCAAAGAAATACTCCCGAAATAAAACTATACTCAATTAGGGGGCAAACACCACTGAACTCAACACCCACAGCCCCAAATACATATTCCCAGCCGATAACCCAATCCAAAGCAGTGCAAGAAACGACCACAGCAACAGCAACAACAGACAACAGACAATATCCACAAATCCCACGCAACTCAAGGTACAGGGGCTACTACTAGCATAATACGAAGAATGAAATATGAAATAATAAAATAAAATGAAATATGAAATAACGAAATAACAAAGGTTAGAAGTCACCGGATTACGCTTGTAGACCAAGCCGGAAACCAATCCCAGTGTTGACCGGCTTTCGGGGGATTTCGGTGCTGAGATGGAGCTGCGGCTGCTAGAGAGGGGGCGGCGGGTGCAGACGGAGCTGCGGCTGAAGACCGAGCTTCGGCTGTTGGAGACCGAGTTGGCGGCTTAAGATCGGGCGGCGGCTGGCTGGAGGCCGAGGTGGGGGGGAGGGCTGGTGTACCCCGCCCGGGGGGGAAGGTATGGATAGAAAAGGGTGGGGGAGGGGGGTATGAACAGCGCGGGGGGGGGAGGGGGGAGGGGTAATGGCTTGGAATTGGAGGTCGGCGACGGAGGGTGGCGGGGAGTGGCGACGGGGGTCGGCGTCGGGGACCGGAGGTCGGGGCCGGCGATCGAGTCGGGTCGGCACCGAAGGTCGGCAACGACGACGGGGGCCGGGGACCGGAGAGAGCCGTTAGAGAGAGAGAGTCGTTAGAGCGGCGCCGGAGGTCGGCGCTGGGGACCGGAGGTCGGGTCGGGTCGACGCCGACGGTCGGCGACGTCGACGGGGACCGGGGCGAGTGAGAGAGAGAGAGGATAGGGAGAAAGAGAGAGAGTCGTTAGGGAGAGGAATCAAAATGCTGGAAAGAGTAGAATACCCAAAATTTTTCTTTTACAAGTACTCTAAAACATCAAAAATCTATACTCCTATACAATTGATATATGGATATAACATAATATACAATGATTTTGCAGATTACCTTATTTTGCTTGATCTTTTCATTTTAAATTTCATGTTATTCCACACTGCATAGTACTGCACCACACTAGCTAGAACCTCGTTGGTTTTATAATACCGATCTACTTTAAGCTCTCTGTGTAACTTGAGAAAATTGAAGAAAAGGTGTCTTTTAAGTCTTGAATGAAGGATTGATAACATTGACCAATTTAAAGAGTCAAGCATAATTAAAAAACTTGATTAGGTTAATTGTGGACTTGATTAATATTTTCTAAACTTTTTGATCTTTTCAAAAATACAAATTAACCCACACCCACAAAACTTCCCCCTCTACAAATCAATCTCTCTCTCTTCTCTCTTTCTCTCGATAGTTTCTATCTCTAACTTCTCCCAATCAACAACTTTTCAAATTTCTCCCTTCAATCTTGTGCAACTTCAACCTCTAGCAACAAATAGTTTTGAGTTCTTGCCCGTTCCTTTTTTACTTTCAACCGTCAGTCGACGTGACAACATTCTCCGACGGCAAAAAATTCGAGTTCTTCATCGTTTCTTTTCGATTTTCACAAGTAAAAAATTAGGGCTTTTAAGTTATGACGAAAATGAGGAACTTTATTTGTTGGTGTTTGTTTTTTTTTTTTATGTTTTTTGTTATTTTTTTTAATGTTTGTTATTTTTTAGTTGAATTTCTCATCTGGATGTATCTGCTACTGCTGTTTTTTAATAATGGATAAAACATGTAACGCGAATCCAACAGATGAGTATTTATTGCAACATATATGACTAATCTGTATTAGTAATCTGTTGCAACATATGTGACTAATATGTTACGCAGATTAGTAATCTGTTGCAACATATATGACTAATCTGTTGCACAGATTAGTAATATGTTGCAACATATATGACTAATCTGTTGCAACATATATGACTAATTTGTTGCAACAAATGAGTAATCTATTGCAACATATATGACTAATCTGTTGCAATATATATGACTAATTTGTTGCAACAAATGAGTAATCTGTTGCAACAAATGAGCAATCTGTTGCAACATATATGACTAATCTGTTGCAACATATATGACTAATTTGTTGCAACAAATGAGTAATCTATTGCAACATATATGACTAATCTGTTGCAATATATATGACTAATTTGTTGCAACAAATGGCTAATTTGTTGCAACAAATGAGTAATCTGTTGCAACAAATGAGCAATCTGTTGCAAAATATATGACTAATCTGTTGCAACAGATTACTCATCTATTGGATTCGTTTTATAGTGTTGTAATATGAATTCAACATATGGGTCATCTGTTGTAACAGATTAGTCATATATTGCAATAAATTACTCACTTATTGCAATAAATGACTTATATGTTGGATTCATGTTGCAGGTTCTATCCATTGTAGCAGTAACAGATACACCAAATAAGAAATTCAACAAAAATTATAATTTTACTTACAAAATAAGCTATGAAGTAATGTCCAAGTGATATACGAACAAAATTTGACCTAAATTTTTTTTTTTTAAATTTCCCGAATAAGTAAAACACATGAAAAATTTCATGAAATAGGTAAAGAAGACAAAAATAATATACCATACATCAAATGCAAAAGGATCAAGGGGACAAACTTTCGAGTTCTCCTAAAAATGTTTAAGTTCCCTAATATTTTAATTGCTTTCTAATAGTTGACCCATCTGTTACAACATATTTTCTATCTGTTTGATAATTTTCAACAGATGAATCATCTGATGCAATATGCTAGTTATCTGTTGATTCAAATTAATCAATTATTAGTAATAACTAAATTGATTTAGCTAAAATTAAAGACGTCTCTACGACAATGGGACAAACATTTGTGTTCTCCTAAAAATATTTGAGTTTCCTAGTATTTTAATTATTTTCCAACAGATTATCTATTTGTTGCAACAAGTTAGTCATCTATTACAACAAATGTTTATAACAGGTTAGTAATTTTTTTATTCAAATTAAGCAATTATGAATAATAACTAAATTAATTTAATTAAAATTGAAGACAAGTCTTTAATACAAGATCTTAGACAAACGGACAAATGTTTGAGTTCTCCTAAAAATATTTGGGCTTTAGTATTTTAAATTGTTTTTCAACATATATCGAACTCGGAACCAAAATGAGCCACGGACTTAAAAAGGTGACCAAAATAGGCCATCTATTTAAAAAGTTACCAAAATAGGCTAAACGTAATAATTTATTACGTTTTCTACTTTTTTCTTAACGGTCAACTAACGGAGTTGACTTTTACAAAAACGTAAAAATTTCTTACGTTTTACATTTTTTTTGTAAGACGTACGAAATTCTTACGTTTTATAAAAAAAATATAAAATGCAAAAAATTCTTATGTTTTACACGATAACCGAGGAAAAAATACAATGAATTATCAAATCAATTAAAAAGGTACTAAAAAAAGAATTGTTCAACTAAACAAAAAGTTACGTTCTTAACTTTTTTATAGCAGTGGTCCCCCACCCACAATTCTTTTTTCCATAAATGTCCCATGACTTCTACTTTTTTCTCTTTTTACATATGATAATTATGAATTTTTTTATTACTTAAATTTATTTATATTTTACATGCAGTTTAAGTAATTTATTTTTTCTAATAAATTTTTACGTTTTACATTAAAAAAAATTTAAAAAGAAGTATCAATTAACTCATTAACTTAACAATATTTTTATATTTATTCTATATAAAAAAATAATCACTTCTATCTTAATTATCCGATTTCTCTTTTAAAAAATTATACTTTTTGTGGTTTTCTCTACTCCAAAATAGTGAAATATTGAATTATCGTCGATCAAATATGCTACGATATACAAGAATTATATTTTTTGGGAGTGTTCCTAAAAAAATATATTTTCTTATATTAATTTAGGAGTGTTCCCAAATTAAATTGTGATTTTTTACTTCATTAATTATAATATGAAATGTATTTGTGCATGTGAGTTCCTCAATATCTTAATCGAAACACTAATCGAAAACTAAGATGAATCACTATCCGAAAAAATTAATTTCATATTTTTAAAACACCAAAAAAATATAATCCTTGTATATAGTAGCATATTTGATTGACGATAATTCAACATTTCACTATTTTGGAGTAGAGGAAAACTCAAAAGTATACTTTTATTTAGAGAGAAATCGGATAATTAAGAATAGAAGTGATTATTTTTTGATATAGAATAAATATATAAAAATTGTTAAGTTAATGAGGTAATTGATATACTTCCATTTTTTAAATTTATTTTATGTAAAACATAAAAATTTATTACATAGAGGAAAAAATAAATTATTTGAACTACATGTAAAATATAAATAAATTAAACTAATCAAAAAAATCATAATTATCATATGTAAAAAGAGGAAAAAGTAGAAGTGATGGGACATTTGTGAAAAAAGGAATTGTGGGTGGGGGACCACTGCTATAAAAAAGTTAAGAACGTAACTTTTTGTTATGTTGAACAACTCATTTTTTAGTATCTTTTTTAATTGATTTGATAATTCACTGCATTTTTTTCCTTGGTCATCGTGTAAAACGTAAAAAATTCTTATTTTTTTGTAAAAGTCAACTCCGTTAATTGATCGTTAAGAAAAAAAATAGAAAACGTAATAAATTATTACGTTTAGCCTATTTTGGTAACTTTTTAAATAGGTGACCTATTTTGGTCACTTTGTAAATTATGTGGCTCATTTTGGTTCTTAGTTCACATATATCTTGTCTATTTAATAATTTTCAATAGATGAGTCATATGTTGCAACAATTTAGTCATCTGTTGCAACAGATGTCTATATTTGTTGGATAATTTTCAATAGATGAGTTAGCTATTGCAACAGGTTTGTTATCTGTTGCAATAGATGTCTATATATGTTTGGTTATTTTTAACAAATGTCTTTAATTTTTTGGTCTTTTACAACAGATTACTCATCTATTGCAACATGTTAATTGAAATCTTAATTGAACTTATCAATTCATCTTTAATTTTAGTTAAATCAATGTTGTTATTACTAATAATGTCTTAATTTGAATCATTTCAAATAAAATTGGCTAATTAACACTTTACTCAAGACGAATACACTTAAATGATCATGTAATTACTATGAGATTAATTGAAATCATAGTTAAATTATCAATCCATCTTTATTTTTAGTTAAATCAATTTAGTTATTACTTAATTTTAATTATTTCAAATCAAATTGGTCAATTGATCATTCTATTTAAGACAAAACACTTAGTTGATCATGTAATTACTATAAAATTAATTGAAATTGTAAGTGAACTTACCAATTCATCTTTAATTTTAGTTAAATCTATATAGTTATTTCTAATTGTGGCTTGGTTTGAATCATTTCAAATAAAATTGATCAATTGATCACTCTACTCAGGACGAACGCACTTAGTTGGTCGTGTAATTAACATGAGATTAATTGAAACAGTACTTGAACTTATTAATACTAGTTAAATAAATTTAGTTATTGCTAATATAATGACTTAATATGAATCAATAGATGACTAAGTGTTGCAAAAGATGAGTAATATGTTGAAAATGACCAAACAGATAAAGACATCTGTTGCAACAGATTAGTCACCTATTGCAACAGATTAGTAATCTGTTGAAGATAACAAACAGATAAAGTCATATGTTGCAACAGATTGGTCATCTGTTGGAAATGACTAACAGATAAAGACATTTGTTACAACAGATGACTAATCTATTGCAACATATGTGTATATCTGTTTGATAATTTTCAACAAATGACTCATCTATTGCAACAGATTAAATCTATTGCAATAGGTTATACACTTAAATGATCATGTAATTACTATGAGATTAATTGAAATTGTAATTATTAAATTAATTTATTTATTACTAATAATGGATTAATTTGAATCATTTCAAATAAAATTAGTCAATCGATCACTCTACTTAGAACGAACACACTAAGACAATCATGTAATTAATATGAGAATAATTGAAATCGTAATTGAACTTATCAATTCATCTTTAATTTTAGTTATATCAATGTAATTATTACTAATAATATCTTAATTTGAATCATTTCAAATAAAATTGGTCAATTAACATTTTACTCAAGACGAATACACTTAGATGATCATGTAATTACTAACTATGAGATTAATTGAAATCGTAATTAAAATTATCAATTCGTCTTTAATTTTAGTTAAATTAATTTAATTATTACTAATACTTTCTTAATTTTAATTATTTCAAATAAAATTGATCAATTGATCATTCTACTTAAGACGAAACACTTAGTTGATCATGTAATTACTATAAAATTAATTGAAATTGTAAGTCAACTTACTAATTCATCTTTAAGTTTAGTTAAATCAATATAGTTATTTCTAATTATGGTTTGGTTTTAATCATTTCAAATAAAATTGGTCAATTCATCACTCTACTCAGGACGAACACACTTAGTTAATAGTGTAATTACCATGAGATTAATTGAAACTGTAATTGAAATTATTAATTGATATTTAATTCTAGTTAAATAAATTTAGTTATTACTAATATAATGGCTTAATAAGAATCAATAGATGATTAAAATATTGCAAAAGATGAGTAATCTATTGAAAACAACTAAACAGATAAAGACATCTGTTGGAAATGACCAAACAGATAAAGACATCTGTTGGAAATAACCAAACAAATATAGACATATGTTGCAACAGATGACTAATTTGTTGCAATAAATGACTCATCTATTAAAAATTATCAGACAAATATAGACATCTGTTGAAAATTATCAAACATATAGGATATATGTTGGAAAATAATTTAAAATACTAAAGTTCAGACGTTTTTAAGAGAACTCAAATGTTTTTACCCTTGTCTAAGGCCTTGTCTTTAATTTTAGTTAAATCAATTTAGTTATTACTAATAATTGCTTAATTTGAATCATTTTAAATAAAATTTATCAATTGATCATTCTATTAAGGACGAATACATTAATTGAAATTGTAAGTGGACTTATCAATTCATCTTTAATTTAGTCAAAATCAATTTATTTATTACTAATAATGACTTAATTTGAATCATTTGAAATAAAATTGATCGATTGATCACTCTCCTCGAGACGAATACACATAGTTGATCATGTAATTACTATGAGATTAATTGAAATTGTAAGTGAACTTATCAATTCATCTTTAATTTTAGTTTTATCAATTTAGTTATTACGAATAATGGCTTAATTTGATTCATTTCAAATAAAATTGATCAATTGATCACTCTAATCATGACGAATACACTT
The DNA here is from genome assembly GCF_002878395.1 of Capsicum annuum. Taxonomy (NCBI): domain Eukaryota; kingdom Viridiplantae; phylum Streptophyta; class Magnoliopsida; order Solanales; family Solanaceae; genus Capsicum; species Capsicum annuum. Next base: position 194,605,456 of record NC_061120.1, read on the forward strand.
AGTTGATAATTTAATTACTATGAGATTAATTGAAATTGTAAGTTTATCTTTAATTTTAGTTAAATCAATTTAGTTATTAATAATAATATCTTAAATTGAATTATTTCAAATAAAATTGATCGATTGATCACTCTACTTGGGACAAATACACTTAGTTAATCATGTAATTACGATGAGATTAATTAAAATTGTAAGTGAACTCATTAATTCATGTTTAATTTTAGTTAAATCAACATAGTTATTACTAATAATGACTTAATTTGAATCATTTAAAATAAAATTGGCCAATTAATTATTCTACTAAGGATGAAACACTTAATTGATCATTTAGTTATTGAGATTAATTGAAATCGTAATTGAACTTACTAATTCATCTTTAATTTTAGTTGAATCAATGTAGTTATTTCTAATAATTGTTTAATTTGAATTATTTCACATAAAATTTGTCAATTAATCATTCTACTCATTACGAAACACTTAATTGATCATGTAATTACTATGAAATTAATTGAAATCATAATTGAACTTACTAATTCATCTTTAGTTTTAGTTAACTCAATAAAGTTATTTCTAATGATGACTTAGTTTGAATCATTTCAAATAAAATTGGTCAATTGATCACTCTACTCAGGACAAACATACTTAGTTGATCGTGTAATTACCATGAGATTAATTGAAACTGTAATTGAACTTATCAATTAATATTTTATTTTAGTAATCAATTTAGTTATTCCTAATAATGACTTAATGTGAATCAATAGATAACTAACATGCTAGAACAAACGATTAATCTGTTGGAAATGACCAAACAAATAAAAACATCTATTGAAAATGACCAAACAGATATCGACATCTATTGCAATAAATGACTCACTTGTTGCAACATCTATTGAAAATTATCAAACAGATATAGACATCTGTTGCAACAGATGATTAAGTTGTTGCAACATATGACTCATATGTTGGAAATTACTAAATAGATAAAATATGTGTTGAAAAGCAATTTAAAATACTAAAGCTCAAATGTTTTTTAGGAGAACTCAAATGTTTTCCCCCTTGTCTAAGGTCTTGTCTTTAATTTTAGTTAAATCAATTTAATCATTATTAATAATTGCTTAATTTGAATCAACAAATGACTAACCTGTTATAAGCATTTATTGCAACAGATGACTAACTTGTTGCAACAAATAGGTGATCTGTTGGAAAATAATTAAAATACTAGGGAACTCAAATATTTTTAGGAAAATTTAAATGTTTCTCTCATTGTATTAAAGACTTGTCTTTAATTTTAGCTAAATCAATTTAGTTATTACTAATAATTGCTTAATTTGAATCAACAGATGACTAACATGTTGCAACAAATAATTCATCTGTTGGAAATTATCAAACAGATAGAAAATTTGTTATAATAGATGGGTTATCCATTAGAAAACAATTAAAATACTAGGGAACTTAAATGTTTTTAGGAGAACTCAAACGTTTGTCCCTCGATCCTTTTGCATTTGATGTATGATACACTATTTTTGTCTTCTTTACCTGTTTCATGAAATTTTTCACGTGTTTCACTTATTCGTTGTGCCCTTGTGAAATTTTTAGAATTTTTTTAGGTCAAATTTTATTCGTATATCACTTGGACATTACTTCATAGGTGATTTTGTAAGTATAATTATGATTTTTATTGAATTTTTTGTTTGGTATATTTTCTACTGCTACAATGAATAGAACCTGCAGTATGAATATAATATATGAGTCATTTATTGCAACAAGTGAGTAGTCTGTTGCAACATATGACTAATCTGTTGCAACAGATGACCCATATGTTGGATTTATGTTACAACACTATAATACAAATCCAACAGATGAGTAATCCGTTGCAACAGATTACTCATATGTTGCAACAGATTAGTCAATATGTTGCAACAGATTAGTCAATATATTGTAATAGGTTACTCATTTGTGCAACAGATTACTCATCTGATGGATTCACGCTGCATGTTTTATCTACTATTGAAAAGACAACAGTAACAGATACACCCAGATGAGAAATTCAACTAAAAATTATAATTTTACTTACTAAAATCACCTATAAGTAATTTCCAAGTGATATATAAATAAAATTTGACCTAAAAAATTTGATCAAGTAACAATAATAGCGGTAACAACAATGTTCAACAACTAGAAGATGATGATGATGAACAAGAAGAGATGATAATGAACAAGAAGATGATGATAATGAAGAAGAAGACAATGAATAAAGTAACAACAACAATGAACAACAAAAATCACGAAGAGAGAGAAAACTCCAATAAATGAGAAGAGAGAGAAACGTGCTTTTTTTTCCCTCCATTTCTTGTTATATTAAGTTTTACATTGGATCAAAGTGTAAATTAAAAACTTGTGGGTTATTTTCAAACTTTTCTTACTTTCTTAATCCTTAATAAAGTAATTGTCACCTCCATTCAATTATTAAGACTTGTATCACCTACACTTCATTTTAAAACTCTTTTGTCACCTAGTGCCCAAGGCCCCGTGTAACTTGTTATCAATTACTCTATAATTTCTTTTGTTTTCAATAAATTCACTATCATCTTCAGACAAATTAATCGGCTATATAATTTCCTCTTCGACATTTTTACCTTTATATGTTGGATAACTCAAAATTGTAGGCATTGTAAAATTATCAATCTATTTTATTGTTACATAAAGCGCAGTAAAATTTAAATACTATTTTTTCCAATTAATATAAACTTTTACACTTGTATCGTTGTGAATTGCGATTGGTCACAAGCCAATCTTTAAAACAAATTTAATTTCCAAAACATTTAGTTCAATGTCGACTCTGATTTGCTTTGAATCACTTCGATCAAATTTTCAAAAGTAAAATCAGATGCAACGGCATAGCAGTCAACAATAAAATTGATAAAAGATTATCTTTGCTCCGTTCTTCACTATGTAGAAGATATACAGGTAAACCTCCGTAGAAACAATAATAAAAAAAGGTTAAAAATTAAAAATTGAAGTGCGAATAACAGAAAAAATTAAATATAATGTAATTTTTTTTCACCAATTCTTATACAGACGTATTTTGAGTTGTATTGTATATATTTGGAGTTGAATAAGAATCATATGAAAATTTTTTGAGATGAATATAAGCGAAGAAAAGGTTTGAATGATGAGAAAAGCTCTTTTCCCTACATAACCGACAAAAAGGTTAGTTTTCAGTTTAGGGACAAATCCAAATTTTGAACCATTGCAATGTAAGTTTTGAGCCACAAAAATATAAAGTATGTTTGGTAAGTATATTTTTTTGTAATTTTTTCTTTTCTATTTCTTTGTTGAAGGAGATCTATTGAGAATAGTTTTTCCCAAGTTGAATCATGGAAGATACTAAAAATACCTTTAAACTATGTAGTTCGTTGATGAAATAATACTAACTGTTAAGTTTCCGGGGGAAAAAAAGCAAAGCATACACATGAAAGCCAATCTTATATATTTCACAAACTCAGCTGAGGAAATCACTGAAGTATTTTTTTTTTTTTTAAAACTTTGAAGGATAAGAAAAAGTAAATGACGAGGATGGGAATAAAATACATTGGCGTCGCCCGGATTCGAACCGGAGACCTTCAGTGTGTTAGACTGACGTGATAACCAACTACACCACGACACCTGCATTACCATTTCTCATTTTGATGTAATTAATTTTTAAGTAACTAAAAAGTACTGTAATTTCTATGTTACTTACGTACTGACTTTATTAAGATGTTTAATTCGGAAAGAGTTAACTCGAGATAATTAATTTCAAAATTAGTTATCTTACCATAAATATGAAATAATTTATTGGCCGAAGTCATTGACAGACACTCAAACTTGTTGAGATAATTCACTTAGGCCCCTAAACTAAGACTTGTTCCTATCAGACCCCTAAACCCCTCGAATTTTGTTCCAATTGGACATTTTTTTTCCTATCAGCCAAAAGGTCAAAGTGTGTATTACACACATGCAATGACGTGGCAAAACGAGCTAATTGGAAGCTGACACAGGGCATTGTGGGTCCAATAATTATTAAAAATTAATTATAATTTTTTTAAAAAAAGTATATAAAAATGGCATTGAGGAAATTATTAAAAAATAATTCTAAAATTATTTAAAAAATAAAAATAAAAAAGATATTATTTTAAAAAAATTATAATTTTTTTTAAAAATGAAATAAATTATTAAAAATATTTAAAAATAAAAAATTAATTATTAAAAAAATTATAAAACTTTTTAAAATGAAAATAAAAAATGGCATTGAGGATCCAAATTATTAAAAAATAATTCTAAAATTATTTAAAAAATAAATATTAAAAACTGATTATTTTAAAAAATTATAATTTTTTTAAAAA